>NC_025998.2:407495-579995 GCF_000442705.2 Elaeis guineensis | reverse complement strand
CTTTCTTCCTTAAAGAATGAATTACCTGGCCTTCCATTGGCAGTGGAATATTTGTTTTCCAGTTTTACAATTTGTAGCACTCTTCCTATCCTATCTGACACAACTTGAGAACACATGCCATAATGCTTTACCTTTCATTCCTTTCATAAGGCCTACTATCACAGATACATACTCATACATTTTACCATGTTGAATAGGTTATTGCCATTTTTCTGTCCTTAAGAATCTTCTACAGCAAGCACCATCCAGCATATTTACTTCATGTACAGCTATTTCAAAAAATTATGGGTCATCTCTTTATGGATTCTGTGTTTGACTACTTGTCATTCGTCGTTCTATATGATACTTCAATGGATCGAGTTGTGCAATATGCAGGTGTGTCTGGTGCTGTTTAAACAGGTTTATGTTTTGCTGTATGCTACTACTCCAATAAGCCTCCCTTCTACCATGTTGATTCACCTTGCTGCTTTGTTGTTGAACTTATTATGATTTTTGATGGTTCTACTACTTCTGGTTGAAGATCATAACTACATTAATTCTCAATCTCTATATTTACTTTTGTTTATTTTGTACCTTGTTGTTTTATAATTTTTTGTTCTATAGGATATCCCTATATATTGGCAATCTTCTTTTCTGTGAAGTTCTGTAAATATTTCTTTCTTTAATACAAACTTTAGCTATTTCTTATAAAAAAAAAATTGTCTCTCTTATCTATTTTGCTATGTCTCTTGCTATTTGTTTGGGGTCAATTAGTCTCTCCCTAGAGCAAGTGTCAACATTAGTCCATTTGGCTGTTTTATCATGCCTAGACTTTTCTCGGATTTCAAAATTGAGTATTTTCCTTACCTCTTCCAAAAAGTCTTGCATATTATTTTCTTTTTCTATTTTCTTAGGTGAGCTTACCAAAGACTCTTCGGTATCATCACTTCTTTCAGTATATGGTTTAAGAATTATAATCTTTACATATGAAGAAGATCTATCCATTTTATTATCAAAATTAGCAAGAGGTATATGTGCAAGATTAGTTTTTGCACTCCTCCTTAAAGCAATATCATTTCTTAAGGAAGCTTGGCTCGTTTAGTCACAACTCCTTCATTTGTTAGTCAAATTTTTGTTATTCATAATTGAATAAGAAATAATTCAAATTGCATGCTTAATAATGCTTAATTAATGTAAATTTGTAGTTTGTACTGTATTATGTATTAACTGTACACTTTATGCATATTTAGTACTTCTACACGGTTTAAGGCTTAGGATCCTTAAATGAGAAAAGAGGGTAATCTTTTATACTAGATATTTTCTTGTAAATTACATGTAATACCAAGACCTCCACTAGATATTGCTATGGTATGCTAGAAGTATAGGTTTTGATGTATTATTTGATTTTTTGTTGGAGGCTATGATGATTTCTTTAAAACTTAGAATCTATCCCAATTTACTAAAGATGATGGAAAGCATGAATCTCTTAATAATTTCTCTTGTAATGTTAAGTTATCAACTAGCAGTAAATTATGATATCTTAGACTTTAATATATGATAAATTTTCTTATAATTAATCCTTATTTTTTTGTCGATATGTTACTTGAATCTATCCAGATTTATACTATGGATTTCAAGGTGAAATAATTCAAAGTTAGGCTCACTTGATGCACACAATTCCTACTAAGATTGTGGTAACGAAATAAAATTTTAATCTCTCATTTTATCTTCTTTGTGAGTTTTAATCACCGCCATTTGATTATCCTCTTCTCCAGATTTAAACCATATTCTTGAGGAAAGAGAGTCCAGGAGGTCATCAGACATTCGACGACATCATCGGAAGAAATCATCAGATATTGGATCGATCGGATGCAGACATTAGTACAGCGGTAAGTATATTTGTGTTTGGGGTGATTTGAGTATCCCAATCACCGCTTATTTTTTATTTTTGAGAGATTTGACGTAGAGTTCATTTTGGACTGGTGCTTCCGACGTGAGATATCCATACGAAAAGGGGGCATGAGTAGTTAGATTGTCTCAGACCATCAGAAATTTCAATAGAAGATTCTATTCATGTCCTGAAAAAGGGGTACAAAAATAAATGTTATGCCTTTACATATTAGCTTAAATAGTAATTGGTATATTAACAATTTTGTTTATTTATTTCAAGGTAATAAATATGATTATTTTGCTTAGTGCGATGAGATCAACTGCCAACCAATGGATCTCAAATACCAAATCAGTAGAGTCGAGTGGAAACTGAATAAACTTGAAAAGCAAATTAAGTGGTTAAGTCGATGTGTTGTTATAGTGTTAGTAATTTTTATTGTTAAAATGCTTCAGTAATAAAGAGTCTCGGCAATGTACTCTAATGTTAGCACTATAGTATTGGTTTTGATGTAGAGAATATTTATTGTATTTTAATGTCATATTCATGTAATCAGATAGTTTGAAAGTTTTTATTATTCATATATTGTAAATTTACTTATTGTGTGCTCCTTAAGAAAGCTTGAACATCTTTTTCTAATTAGAATGATTTGTCAAATGTTGCCCCTCTACCTCTGCCTCCAACACTATGCTATTATAAAATAATACTATACTATTATAGAATAACACTATATTATTATAAAGCAAACTACACTAATAAAGAGTAATACTTCACTATGACAAAAAAATACTTTTCTATTATAAAATAGTACTATAATGAGAGCATACCATACTTCCGTATAAAAATACTATATCGTTCTATGTTTATTTATGCCAAGCACCATCCGTTTCTTACACAAAAGTCATGATGAATATTTAAGACGATGTTAGATATTATGATATATTTTAAGGTTATCAACGTGATATTTCGACTCAACCATTATGTTTTGCTAATACCTTTGAATGTTGCAAAATGATGCATGGCTCCATGGCACACTTCAATGTTACCATAATTTTAACCATGTACGATATCCATATGTTTCTCCAATATCCATAAATATTATTCAATGAATACCAAAATAATTGACAATGCTCTTCAAGTATAAAATGAGATACATCATTAATGCTCTTAGATAATCCCAACTCAATGTTATGCTATTATAAGGTAACACTACATAGTGGATAAAGAATACTTCTTTGGTCATAAAACTATACTGCATAGTGGATAAAGAATACTTCTTGATCATAGACTATACTGCATAGTGGATATGGAATACTTGATCATAAACCAACCGTATAGTAGAAAATAACTCTTTATAGTTCATATATTGTAAACTTACTTATTAGGTGCTCCTTAAGAAAGCTGGAAAGTCTTTCTCTAATCAACATACTTGCTCGAGTATGCTCTATCTCACTTAATGATTTTTTTAATTCATCATACTTACTCTAAGCATAGCAATTTTAAATTCAAGTGGAGAGTTGTTTTATCATAATGCATCGTTGTATTATTTTATCATAGTGCGATATTCTTTTATCATTGTAAAGTGTTGCTTGATTATATTAAAGTATTATTTTGTACTATGTAGTATTGTATGAAGCATATCATATTTTTGTATAAGAATATTTATTTGGAGCTTTCCTATCCACCTCTTCATCTTCCATATCAGTTGAAGCCTCAAATTTAGCATAACTAATCCATACCTTCAAGTACTTTATTTGATCAAGTAACTTTTCATAGAGTTGTCTTGTTCTCTCGTACTCACCCTATGATATCTCAAAGTCAATGTAAGCCTTTCATAATAGCTCTGATATATTCAATGTAGGTTGAGCAATCACAAGTTCAAATATTGTTCGAGTATGCTCTATCTCACTTAAAGTCTGTTTGAATATCTAAGATTTTTAAATCTAGGATAAAAATCATGATATGATATAAGATTTAATCCTATAGGATTATACAAAAAATTTTATTCAAAAAAAATCTTGTGCAAATAATCCTATCCTACGTTTGGCATTGAGACCCTGACAGATTTTATGGAGAGGGGGTTGCAAGCCTTGGGCCATGTATTTTATGGAGAGCCCAACGATCTCAGTAAAAAAAATAAAGACCCGTGGAGATGATTATTTTTTTCCAATAGGATTAGTCATTTTCAAAAGATTTTTAATCCCATGATTAATATAGTGAAACAATAGTTAGGATATAAAATAGAATTTTTATCCTTGGGATTGTTAAATTCTATAGGATTTGGGCCAATCCTATCCTTTCCAAACAGGCCCTTGATGATCTTTCTAATCCAGCATACTTGCTCCAAGCATAGCAATTTTAAACTCAAGTGGAGAGTTACTTTATCATAGTGCAGTGCAGTATTGTTTTATCACAGTGCGGTATTATTTTACTAAAGTAAAGTATTGCTTTATTATATTAAAGTATTGTTTTATACTAGTGCGGTATTATATGGAGCATAGCATACTCTTGGTGCATATTCTTCTACAATAAAGTATTATTAGTGGTACAATAACATCATAAAAGAATTATTGATACATAGTGCAACAGTCATATTCAAAATGTGATCCTAGCCCTCTTTGTTGCCTTGTACACTCTTAGCGTCTTGCCCTTCTTCTGTTTATTATACTTGTCATGGTTGTAAGATAATGAAGTACTGAAAAAAATATTGATCACATTAGACAAATAAGATAAATAAAATAATAATTAGAGATCTTAACACAAAATCATAAATAATTCACTAAGATGGTATTAACCCCCTCTGTGTAAATAATTCACAAAATGATAACACATTGCGAAAGTGCTGACGCTCTCCTTTGATCAACTCTCTCCGTGTAATTATTATCTTGACACCAGTGGCATTATCATCGAGATCATCCAAATTATCATAATTTTATTTTCAATTAGTACCAACCCATCGAAAAAATGAAAGAATAATAAGTGAGTATCACTTGTGCTCATTCTTAATATTCTAAAATAATTTGTACCTTTTTGATTAAGAGGATTACAAAAAGTTCATAATAGATTTGCAGTATAAAAAGAGCTATCACAGTATCAAAAGTAACTAATATAGTATAAAAAAAAATAGAAGTATCAGAAGCAAATAATGTAGTACCAAAAAGGTACATTACAGTATCAAAAGCAACCAGTGCATAATTAACAGGGGTAGTGCAGCATAGTTACTTAACTAAAAAATATATAAATAGGCTTACATGGTGTTAGAATCATGTAATGCAGTACAATAAATAAGTAATCCGATATAAAATTCTATTTCAGATGTAGTATGGAGATTGACTTTCTTAGTATCTGAAAAGGCTAAATTAGTACAAAATACAAACAGCATAGTATAATTTTGCATTCTAAATCCTATAAATAAAAGAATCTTTTCAGTATCAAATGAATCGACTAGATATACTTCACATTTATTGTCTAGTATATATATGTCATAGTGAAGTATGGTTTCATATTTTTGCTGTATGGATAATTTATAGTGTAGTACTATATGATGTAACATGAAACCATGACATAGAAGGGTAGATAGGAGTAATTGATATGCCTATCCCTGGATTTTCTCTAGCATCCTCTCTCGACTGAACCTTACTCTCTAAAATCATATCGATCCTCACAATATAGATATTGGGGGCCTATGGAGAGAGTCACTGTAGAGAGTCATCATGAAAGTGGTAAGAGGAGAGCTTTGGTTGAAGCTATGGTACAGTTGGATTGTGGGAGAGGAATAAGAGCACAGGCTGTGGAGTAGAAAAGGAAGAACAATGAGTAGAGATGGGAGGAGGGCAAGAGCACAGACTGTGGAGCAGAGAAGAGAGAGGGCAAGAGCATAGCTGTCTCCTCATTCTGACGAGAAGAAGACAGAGGGGGGCAAGAGTACAGACTGTGGAGTAGAGAAGGGAGGGGGGCAAAAGCACAGCCGCCTCCTCCTTTTGGCTTGAAGAAGATAACTGGATGGAGGGAGAGAGGGAACTAAGTTATGCTATAGTTACCCACAGTAAGAGTACAAGAGTAATTATATTCCTATAGGTAGTCCTTTTTAACTTATATTTTTAACAGGGAGTAGGTTTTACTTAAAAGTAAAATAGAGAGTTCTTTTAACTTTGAACTCAAGTGGAGATTTTTCTCTAATTTTTTCTTTAAATATTTCTCATAGAAACTTGGAAGGGTTAAAGTATATTATTTCTAAAAATGTAAACCCATAGTTTTAGCTGTCGAGAATAATGAAACATAGATCTCACCCGACCCAATAGGATTCCTAAAACCAGGATGATAGATGGGTAGTTAGTTCCTTATTCTATCCACATCTAAATTGAATAAAAAAAATTGATTTAGGATTCAGATTCAAATTCATCAAAAAAATAAAAAAGTAAGATTTGAGCTCCATCCAAACTGAATTGGAATTTGGATTCATGTTTTTTTTCCTCAACAATCTAGTCAATGATTTTAGTATTCTAACTTTCCAAGAGGTGAGGGTTCAAATTCATGAAAAATAGTAAGATTTGACCTCCTACCCAAACTTGATTAGTAAGTAGATGTAAGTTTTTTTTCTTGATTTTTAATTTGGCATATGATTTTAGTGTGCCAACTTTGCAAAGGTTAATAATTTTTAAAAAAAAAATCTTATTACAATAGATGGTGATAGATTGTATCATGAAATAAGCATGATATAGGGGATGAATGATTGATTTTTAAAACATACTTCAATCACTTTTGCAATAAATTTTAAACTTCTATTTTTTTATGAAAAAGCATTAACATGAGTCATATAGTTTTTCAATCCAATAGGAAATCGAATCCTAAATATAAAATCCTAATTCTATTCCATAAGATCATCAAAAATTTAATTTGGATGTAAAATAATCGAATCATGTTATGGAATTTTTTTGATATTATTTACATACCCATCTAGAACTTAAATATTGCTATTATTCTATAGATTTGATTTGATTTTTTTTTTCTTTGGGTAGAAGCAAGGAATGTATGCCATTTGCACTAGATTGCCAGTGCGCAGCTAGTCCACGGCCCTAATTCCAATTTCTTCCGGTTGCCATAAGGTGACCTGCCAGATGTTAGAAAGTTGAAAAGAAAACGCACCTTTTTTTTTTTTTGTTGGTAAAAATTTTTCAGTAGACGAGGACTAGACTTTCGGGCAGGGGATTGCGCTCAACGGAACTGAGTCGGGGACGAGGGCCGAAGGCCCCAAAGAGCGCCTCCGTATTTCACGCACCCAAAGAGCACCGGCGGATCCTCCGTTGCCCATTGACGACGCCGCCGATACCCTGCCACGTGTATGCCTCGTTTAAACTTTAAACAAATGAGCAAGAGCGCTTTTAAATCGGACGGCTCAAATGGTCGCGTCAAATGAAAGCCAAGCGCTGCGCCTATAAATATCCCGACTCAGCGTCCAGGCTTCCCCCATCCCATTCAAAAGCCTCTTCGAGCTCCGGCGGAAGGAGAGAGCGAGAAAGAATCCTCTGCTAGCCTCCTCCGGTCGACGGAAAGTAATGGTATTTTTTTTCCTTTCCTTATCTCCCTGTTCTCTAAGGTTGGGTTTTCTATTCTTCGATTTCTATATCCACTGGTGAGGGCTAGGGTTTTCGGTTGATCGTTGTTGGGTATTGCCGATCCCTTTTCTTCTTTGGCGATTGCAGGCGCTTCCGGGCCAGCAGGCGGTGGATTATCCGAGCTTCAAGTTGGTGATCGTCGGCGACGGCGGCACAGGTGATCGATCCATCATTTCCCTCATTTTCTATGTAGATTTAGGGTTTTAGCTCGTTGGATGTTCTACCATTGGTTGCTTATCTTCTTTCCTTTCTTGCATCGGAGAGAATGGATCTGTTCTGAAGAGCTCTGATCTCGTGCAGGCAAGACTACATTCGTCAAGAGGCACCTTACCGGAGAGTTTGAGAAGAAATATGAACGTACGTAGGCATCTAATTCGTCTCGTTTTCTTGGATTTATCTATTTTTTATTTGCTTATTAATTTGATTTTAGTTTTCTTTTTCTTAAGATTTTCTGCATATGGTTTGATGCGATCATAATTTCAAAGATCCTTTCTTGTTCTTCTCCAGCAACTATTGGTGTTGAAGTCCATCCCTTGGATTTCTTCACCAACTGTGGGAAGATCCGTTTCTACTGCTGGGATACTGCGGGGCAGGAGAAGTTTGGTGGGCTTAGGGATGGATACTAGTGAGTTATAGATTTTACACTTTCTATCATCATTTATTTTGTCTGTTTGGATGCCTCCATGGATAGTGGGGTATGGCATTTTTCTCCGTGAATGTGTTGATATTTCAAGTTTGCTTTTAGTTTTATGAGGACACATGTTTCATGAAATTGCATTGTCATGATATGGAAGTTTTAGCACAAGGATATTTTGTGAAGTCTGCTTCCTCATTCAGTTTCAATCTACTGCATTGCTCTTTTCTCAAGGTAGTAAAATTGGTGTATATGGTTGTTTGAGTCTGGTGTTTGTGTGATTGTCCTGTTAAAGATCCATTTAAAACATGATCTGGTGTGAAGCTTCGTTTTCCTTGGTTATTTTATCTTTGCATTTGGAAGTACAAATGCTTTTACTTATCCAGATATGCATGCTCTTATGGATAATTTCAAATTCCTCGATAGACACTGTTTTTGGTTTACGTTAGTATACCCCTTTTCTCTGTACTTTAAATAATAAGGTGCTATTGGTCTGGTCATAGCTAGAGATGTATTATAATAAAACAGAAATATGTTTTCTGAAGCATTTTTCTTCCAAAAATTGTTTGCCGAGAAATTAAGGTTATATTTAGGGGCTATGAATTGACATGGATAATTGTGTAATAGAATACCTTGTTTGGCTTCTTGTGTTTCTTTTCTGATTTCACTGCAGATGATTGGTTACATATTTAAACCGTTATTCGTGTAGATAATTGGGTGCAATATTTAGTTAGACAATGACTCAAGCTGTGTTCAGTTAACCCAGCTGATCATAATGTTGTCGATAATAGCACTAGATGTTTAATGTAGGATTTAAATGATTTTACTATGCTGGTCTGATGAGGGAAATTTGCCTAGTGAGTTTAATCTTTAATTGGACTATACTACCAATACACTTTAGGTATGTCGAATGTTCACACATTTGAAATAAGTTACAACGATGACCTTTTAAGTTGGGACGAGAAATACTCTGACCTCAGCTTTTTAAATTTTTTCAATTGAACATAATAACTTATTTTTTTGTGTCAATGCGGCCCCATCCATCTGTGTCTTGACACTGTGAACAAAATGAGGAAAAAAAACTAATATACCCTCAAGTGCCCAAAGGCTTATTGATCGAAGGAGCGAACTCAGAGAGAGTTGTGGTTCCCTCCCTATCTCCTAGCTTCACCACTCCTTTAGATTCTTTCTTCTCTCCTCTTAAAGGGAGATCCTTCTTATGCTTTTGTAAGCAATGCTTATGGAGCACATCCAAGAACTTCTCCACCATGTCAGAAGAGAGCTAGAATTAAAGCTAAGAGCTAGAGAGCAAGACAAGCAAGGAGGAAAAAAATGTAGAAGATAAGAAGCTCATATTAAGACTTATGTGACTTGGCATCACTGCTTGAGCCTCCTGCCCTGGGCTCCACCTTCTTCAACTCGAACTAGCTAGTGACCTTCCTCTATCAAAGGAGCAGCTAGCGGCTAGTGGTGGGAGCCGCCCTTGGTGGTGCATACACTCCCTCCCCCTTAAAAGAATCACATGCAAAACCCTTAAACCCCTCTTAACTCTTCACACCCTTGTAGATGTTCTTTCTTACCACTTTCTCTTGTACTTCTTGCTTCATTTGGGTCACAAGATAATGTGAGTCCTGGGGCTTGTCATTCTCCTTGGCCCTCCTCATTTAAGAGGGTAAGAGAAGCTTGTGGCTGCTAGAGGCCAGAAGGTGGGAGAGGGAGATGGTGAGGTAGTGGCCTCGGTGTGCAAGGTTTGGGGGCCTGAAAGTAAGTGAACTCCTTCCTATAGCAACAAGAGTAAGAAGTTTGAGGGGAAAGGTAGTAGCAAGGCTCATGTGTGTAAGGAGGAGAAGACGTATGGAGGGCATTGTTTTGGTATGGAGTTTATTTGTACGGGATATACAAGGGAGGCAAAGGAGGAGGATGTTGAGAGAGAGGAGGGGGGTGGAGGAGGAGAATGATGGAATGTAGACCATTGCGTTTGGGTTCAAAGAGGCCATGTTTTGAGGATGGAAGCTCAAATATCAAAGGAATGGGGAATAGAGTGAATGTAGATGAGAAGCAAGGCAATGTGTTGGGGATTGGAAGGACAAAATGATGGAGGATTGGTTTATTTCAGTTGGATTTGATGGTGGTATTGAAAAAGGGCGTGTCCAGGAGGGGAAAATATATCAATCCCAATAAATAGGTGGTATTTTAACTTGGGGGTGAGAGAGATGATGTTGCCGATGTACTAAGGAGATGGTATGGTCTGATGTCTTTTTTGGTTCTTCAGTTGCTGCCGTTACCCGCAGCAATGAATTGCTGCTGTTACCAGCAGCAATGAATTGCTCTTCAGATCATTCCTCTCCTTCCGCTCTCCCATCCTTTTTCTACCTTCACCTGACTTTTGCCTAAATTGAGATTTCCTACCATGCCGGAAAATTGTAGTAGAAAACTTGGTGGGTAGGGCGAAGAGAGCCACTTGAGTGCCATGTGATCTTTCCTCCTCCACTTCTTGCCAAAACTAATGATCGCTGCTAATTTAGTGGTAAGCGCATTAAAGGATTGGGAGTTCTATTTTGTTATCACATGATGATCACATGACAATGATTCCTTATGGAGTAAATGGCTGGATCACATTGCAATGTAAAAATAAGTTGTGGTGCCTAATTTAAAAAAATAAATAAATATTTTGGGTCAAGGTATTTCTGCCCAAGCTTGTGGAAGTGTTGCTATAATTTACTAAAAAAAAAATTATAGAAAAAAAATGATATTAATGAAATAACAAGATATAACCCCACGTAACATCAAGACAGACTCCCCCTCCCTCCCCTTGCATTTTTGTAGTGACATTTATAGCAAATTGTGGCTTTGAGATATTTTAGCTGAATTCTCCATTGGATTACATTGTTCAAATTGAGCAACAGACTTCCAGAGTTCTGTGTAGTTCTGAACTTAATTATAAACCATATTGTAATGATCAAGCATTGTTTCAATTCTCTTGAGTTTCAGTTATGAATCATCATTTGCCCATGGCCCTATTGAGGCCTATCTCTTATGTTGTTTGTTAGTTCAAAATCCTCGTTAATAGAAGCTTCTTGGTCTTTGCCATGTAATTGTAGACATTCAACACAAAACCAAGCACCTTTCTGCACCATCACTTTGTCTCCAACTGGTCGAACTCTTATTCTTCTTGCTTTTTTCCTTGGTGATGTTACTGACTTGTATTTTTACACTTTTATGTCATGTTTTTATGTCAGAGTACATGTAAATTCTGTATGATGCATTATACAAAGATGGTTTTCCCATTGTTTCCCTTTTGAAGCTTAGCCACAATTCTAGGCATATGATGATTTTTTAAAGTTTACAGTGCACTCTTTTGATTGCATATTATGCTATATAAATATGGTGCTGATATAGTTAGCTATTTCAAATTTGTGCGACTTTCTTATGGTTGTGCTCTGTCATCTGGATATTGCTTCACTGCTATTTTTTGTTCATAATGTCCTATATATTTACAGTTCTGATGTAAAAAAACTATACAGTAGATATGTTTCTGTTACTTTCTATGGAATTTGCAGATACTTTTGTTTTGGTGAGATTGGTGCTGTGTTATGCATCTACGCTTCTGCTGCTCCAGAGTCCAATGTTGAAAATCTATGCTTATGCTGAATAATGTTTGGGTCGTATGACGTTTTGCTTCGAGTTTGTCGAATGAAGTTTCAAACTGGTGTTTTTTTTTTAATTGTGAAGGCTGCTATTATATGCTTGTAAATTTGGCGTCTACAAATAATATCATTTGTTATGTCACTGTTATCAACATGTGTCTTTTCAAGACAAAGGACGTGCAGTTGGATCATTTTGGCAAAACCACCACCACACATTCAGGTAGTGCAATGAAAAAACCCAATGGGGAAAAATGAAAGAAAGAATGATTCATCTGGTTCGTGCTTTTTTGATGCAGAACTAGATTTTGGTTGTAGGTTCTAATTATTAGTTCAGTTTTCTATTTGCAAAAGCCATCAATTGCTGATAGAAAAACTATTGTTTCTGGAGATTCTACTTATATTTCACTTCCAGATCATGCTTAATGAAATGTGTATCTAACTTCTCCATGGAATCAAAAAGATGCTTAACTTCATCCTGTGTTGATTTTTGATGTCCTACTTTTCATGTGACTATTTAATTTCTAGATTATTGATATAAATATCAGAAAAGAGGGCCCCCATTGGTGTTGGGCATTTGTTTTTAGGTTGAAGTATGATGTACTTATTCTTGATTGTGTGTGCATGTGTGCTTTAGCAAAGGTCCTTTCCTTTTTGTGTTTTACTTGAGGTCATCATGAACTTTTCTGTACACCCTCTTTTTTTTGAAGAAGAAGATTGCATACTACTAAAGATTTATATAGATTCTTGTACCTTGAGGCTTATTTTCTTGCTATTGTAAATATTTGTACAAGATTATTTTGTTTGTTTTGTTGGTAAATCATCAACCATGTTTGTGGTCTCTTGGCTTTGAAGCTGAGGTTAACTGAACAAGTTTCCATCGTCTCCAGCATCCATGGCCAATGTGCAATTATCATGTTTGACGTCACTGCACGGCTTACGTACAAGAATGTTCCTACATGGCATAGGGATCTTTGCCGGTGAGTCTGGCAACCTGTTAAAGCCTCCAGCTTTTTTTTAGCATAGATTTTTTCAAGCATATCTAAATTTTGTTACAATCAGGGTCTGTGAGAATATTCCCATTGTTCTATGTGGCAACAAGGTAGACGTCAAGAACAGGCAGGTGAAAGCCAAGATGGTTACCTTCCACAGGAAGAAGAATCTCCAGTACTATGAGATATCTGCTAAGAGTAATTACAACTTTGAAAAGCCATTCCTCTATCTGGCTAGAAAGCTTGCTGGGTGAGAGCTTTTAGGTTATGCGTTTTCATCAGTTCTATCGAACTTGCAGAATGCTGGGTAGATTCTTATACCAACGCATGCTTTCCTGCAGGGATCCAAGCCTTCACTTTGTTGAATCACCAGCTCTTGCTCCACCTGAAGTACAGATTGACCTTGCTGCACAACAACAGTAAGTGAAGTAGACCTGTACTAGCAAGATATCTGGGTCAAATAGGTGTTGTGATCTGCTGATAGGATTTTGTTTAGCATGCTGACAGTGTGATAAATTAGGGGCAATGGGGGTAGTAAAATTTTCTAGTCTCTTATTTTAGTATATCAGTTGTTATCGTTATCTTTTTTCTCTAATAATGATTTGTTGTTTAGTGATATAACTTGGGCTCTGAAGATAGGTGCCATAGTTTGGTTGGCAGACATTTTATAGCTTTATAGTTTACCTAGATTATCCTTAAATATTGAATTTTAGATATGCGGTTACCTTGTTTACTGCAACCAAATTTTAACTGTCATTGCCTGTTGATAATCAAAAACCACATAGGATGGCCGGTTTTCAGGATTCTGTCATTGCATAAATACAGATGTGTACTTGAGGAACTATATAATTGGTTATATTAGGCAGCTTAATATGATCTTGTGTGCACATCTTCGCATAGATGTCTAAGCGTTTATTTACCTTCAATATTCTGCTGTGTTCAAATTGATTGACATTTATTTAATGTTCCCTCTTTGTATTTTTCAGGCACGAGGCTGAGATAGCTGCTGCGGCAGCGCAACCCCTTCCGGATGATGATGATGATGCATTTGAGTAAATGGAGGCATGGCGGTGGTTGGTGGGATATGCTTTGCTTCTACAGCATCTCTGGCTTTTTTGGGCATAGAAAAATGCCATTGGAGTCTGCATTTGGTGTCTATCTGTGGAATATTGGATGATTGGTTTGGGTAGGTCATGGGTCTTCCAGGGACGTTTGTTTGTCTGTACTTGGAAATGTTGGGTTTCCAAGTCATCTCTGATTTCTGTTTTTTGCCGAGAGACTTGGAACCGAGAATGTGCTATATCCGGTCTTACGGTCCAGTTTTTCATGTACCCCGGCTCTGGTTTTGATTGTTGTGTTGTTCCTATAATTGGCTGCTGTATTAGGTATTGCATGCAAGTTGTCTCTTTGATTTTTCTACCATTTTTTGGGAGCCCCGCCGTCATGCTTTTACTCATGTAGGACTCCTCTGGCGCCCTTAACGTCCTCTCAGACTCCTCTGGCGCCCTTAACGTACTCCCTCCTCTCAGAATATAGAGAGAGGAACAATGGAATTTCGGAGGTCTTTGATTTTTCTACCATTTTTTTGGAGCCGCGCTGTCATGCTTTCACTCATGCAGGACTCCTCTGACGCCCTTAACGTACTCCCTCCTTTCAAAATATAGAGAGAGGACTCCTCTGACGCCCTTAACGTACTCCCTCCTTTCAAAATACAAAGGAACAATGGAATTTCGGAGGTGGTAGAAAGGGAGTAGCCTCCATGAACTTTAGTTTGTTCTTTTAAAATTGCTTAATTAGTCCGACAAGGTACCACCTCGGTTGGGGGATACTGCGGCAGGTGCTGAGGTAATGTCTGCAAAATAAATCGAACGTGATACTTTATCATTATTGCCGATAAATCCCTGAGACTTACAGGTGGTTGGACTTGAGGGCATAAAACTGGCATGTCGTAGCGATGACAGTGGGTACCCATGTAAAACAGACCAC
The DNA here is from genome assembly GCF_000442705.2 of Elaeis guineensis. Taxonomy (NCBI): domain Eukaryota; kingdom Viridiplantae; phylum Streptophyta; class Magnoliopsida; order Arecales; family Arecaceae; genus Elaeis; species Elaeis guineensis. The sequence goes on along the minus strand of NC_025998.2, from coordinate 565,257 downwards.
ACCAACTTTAAGCCCTTGCAAAGACAACTAGGCCTGCAGGCATAAAGGAGCACAGCCGAACAGGGACTAATTTTCATCCTGCTGCTGTCTTTGCAGGAGCAGCTGCAGCACTACTACTACCGCAACAACAAAAAATAACATAATAATTACTACAGTATAACAGCCTACATCTAAGAGGGCTGCCTTACTAAATATTGACAAGATTATCATCTCTTTGACCATCATACAACCACCTGCATTTATAGTCTCAACTACAAACAACTAAACATAATGATTTTTCCAACCAAATTTCAATTACAGCCTGTATTCGAATAGCATGTATTTGAATTACGGGGGAACAAACTATCGTTAAAACAAACAGTAAAAAAGTTTGACATACCCAAATGTAGCTTTCAAAGTTTCTCGCAGGAAAGACTAATACTCCCACGGTTCCAACCCTCACAAAGACCCGGTCCCAGACCCTTCTCCGACCTGTATTCATGGTAAGCACATACTGCATGGTAAGCACGTGCAAACAATCTTCACCAAATAAAGCAGACAACTGATGATGTTACAGGAAGCTCAAACAGAAAATTTCTTGCAAATAGGCCTATCCCCAACCGGATTTGGATCCAACAAATGTCACAACGGCTAGTTAAATAAATAGAAAAATACTTGAATAGCCGCCTCCAACAGAATGAGTGATTTTGAACCTCAAACATGTACACGTCAGCTCTTGATCTGCTTCTAGAGAGAGATTCTTAGTAAAATTAACAATTAAATTTGCAGAGATAAATGGATACTGAACATCTTGTTCCATCAGAAAGTAGTTTAGGCAGCTGAATCAGCAAATCATGACTCCATGCGGTACAGCTAGAAAAAAGAAAATTTTTGCCTATAGCTTCAGCCACTAACTCGGTGATGTATCTATCAAATGTAGCTTTCTTTTCTTCTAGTGGTATGCATCTGTAGATCGCATTACAAATCAATGTGGCAGCCAGCCTATCCGATATCAACTGAACTGTACTTTAAACCTGCATGGATGTCACACATCAGCAGTCAAGTGCTTATTGGCGGATCTGAGGGGTACCACTTTCATGTTTATGATGAGGATAATCCAGAAATTGTTTGCACAATTCTGTCTCAGTTTATCCTGCAATGATTACACCATAAATATTAATATAAACTGCCAGAATCATATATCAACCAATGTAACCCAAATAAAGATACAGGACAGCATCCAACTGACAGATCTTGTTCATAGCCTCGTGATTGTAAGATTCTTGCTAAGAAAGGAATTTAAGGTTAAACATGAAAATAATAAATGGACAGACACAAACTTCTTGTTTAACCATAAAACAAACCTTGCTGCTTTGTCACTAGGACATTAAACTTCAGGAAGACATTCATCATCAATGTTCCAGATGTAAACAAGCTCAAGGTAGCCCTTTGCTAAAACAGGCAATTTTGCACTTCACGTAGGTTCAGTGAATAGATACTGGAGCAAGGGAGCCACGACTGCTACACTTAGACTGTTCCCCAACAAGGCATACCTGCAGACAGCATTGTGACTAGCCATGTATCAATGCTATGTCAGTGAGTGTGTATTGCAATTATTTTTATGCGCAAATACACGATTTTTTCATCAATTATGCACAGCATGCTGCCGTTAAAGGGCAAGATCTTGGACATCTATTATGTAGCACATATTTGAAATCAAACCAAGGATCAGTATTCTTTTAGAGGTAAAAGGCCATTTAAGCTCTGTTTTTTAATTATGTTACTCCTAAAGTTGACCTTTTCTTTTTTTTTTTTTCCGTACAAAGTGCATATTTTTCACAACACCTAGCAACTCTTTTCACATGATTTTTTTTTTCACCATTCCATTGTCATAAGCTGTCCCCGTTCTCTCTCATAGTTGCCATTTGATATGGTATAATTATTCATGAAAGGATCCTAAAGTTGTAAAGTTGTAGTCCAATTGTGATAGCAACAACTGTAGCTTAAAAAATGAATTGCTACATCTAACTCTCATTCATAAAACAACAGAGCTCTATCAAATATATTGCACAATGCAAACAATAGAAGTGTTAAACTGATATTTTTTGTACAGAGGGAAACATCAACACCCCAACCATCAGCAACAAGTGTAAGCCATCAGAGAAACTCACTGTTGTCTAAGGCTTATGTGTGGTGGGAAGTGGAAATCCGCCGGAAAAGAATGCAGATTTGCTACCTGTAAATGAACAAAGCATGTCACATCTTATAAGTTAACTGACAGCTGATAATACGCAGCACTGCTTACCTCTCTGGGGTGAAAAATCGAAGATGCAACTCTTTTAAGGAGGAAATTTCAAGCTTTTTTGCTGGCTTTGAGTTGATGCTCTATCATTTGCAGCAAAATGTGCAGTAAGTCCAATAATGTACTAGAGAATAAATTATATATATGAAGCAAAGCAAAATGGAAAGCAAGAATGGGGACTCTACTTCGGAGGTTGCCAGTAAAGAGCCTGTTCCCTTCACATATCTATAATAACTTTTTGTGAAACAACAGCAGCGCTTGGAGTCAGGGTACACAATATCTGCATCTTGGTGTCAAGGATTCAAGAAGAAAAAAAAATTGTGGACAACTGAATAATTATCTTAACAGCAACCTAAACTTATTATTGAACAGAAAAGGAACATCAAGAACTATGAGGATACCCATGGCATTTCCCCACCTTTCAATAGAACTTATCGGAACTGCATACTTGTCCAACGCAATTTTGTCTTCCTTAGCACCTTCAACCTCTTCAACAATATTGTCACTGCAGATATTGGTATTTTCTATGTCTTGAGGTGCACCACTGTTGATTAAAGGGTCACCAGTGTTCTTTTCAAAATTCACTGTACAGACATTACACTTGAGGCAGAAACTGACTCCAGCATACTCTGGCTGCGGATTATATGAAGTTTGTGTTTCCAGATAGTTCCTTATTGGTTCGCACAATATGTCAAATTCTTCCTGTCCTTCATTGGATAAATGGTGTCCATCCTTAGGTATGATATTCCTTGACGTCAAGTGTGAAGAGGGAGTCCAAAGCAGTTGGCTATTACAGGATGGGTGCTGAAAAGACAAGGGCTTCCTTTTTGCCTGCAAAAGAATCACCAAAGAGTTAACTTATATTTAAAAAGGAAAAGCATCACGGCTTTGTTGTTCCAAGAGGTCTAATTAAATAGTTAACACGGACAACAGGCAGAATTTCAAATACTTCGAGTACAAAGCATATACAGAATCCCTAAGCAACAGGATATCAAGTGAGCATTTGTTGCTATAAAGTGATAATTCATCCCCACGTGAATTATAAAGACTGACTAGAAAAATCCCTACATAATTGGAGCCAACAGTTCCTAAAAATGGTTGTCCGTCAATGTGCAAAATTTTAATGACAATAAGATATTGTTTAGTTAAAATACTAAGCACTCCTGAAAGTCTTCATGATGCTTCTCAATTTCTCAATGCAGAAAGTTATGCAGATCTGGAAATCACGCCTAAGTCCAACATTAGGATTGAGAGTCTATCCTAGTTTGGATCACAAGCCTGTTTCAAGTAGTGGACCAGTGCACCTATCCAAAATGGTTCTTAGTTTCCATCAATTCAGCATGTCATCCCCCCCCCCTGCTCCCCAAAAAAAAAACCAAAAAAAAAAACAAAAAAAGAAAAAGAAATGAGGAGATCCAGTGAGAACAGCATACCAGGCAAAAGTACCGAGGCCTAGAATATGGTACTTTAAATTGCAACGGACTCAAGATATATTCTTGAGTGACAAAGCCAACTCTTTTCAGAACTTCTATCATCTGCTTGTGAGTATTTGATGTCTGCAAGAAAATATGAAGATAATTGCTCATTATATCATCACTAACCACATATACACATGCTAAAACAAATGTAAATCAGTCTGCAATTAGTTTTATACAAACCTCAAACCCAACAACATTTTCCATGAATAACATTAATGGAGGGTGCAGCATATGTCGAATAAGCTCCAGGATCTTGATGAAAGAAAATGCTCGCACATCAGCTGAGCCCTTTTGAAGACCTAAATACAGTACCATTTAGATTACACAAGCCAGCAAAATCATCAAAAGGGAAAAAAAGGGGGGTAAGGCATATGAACCTTGTCGTGTGTATGGTTGGCATGGAGGGGAAAGAAGCCATGCATGTGCTCCATATTTGTCTAGATCAATAGCAGTTAAGGTCTGAATGTTCCCCTGCACCCAGCAAGACATCTCAGAGGAAAAGGGTTGATGTTGGGAAGGATAGCAGGTCCAATCTTAATCTTATTTGTATTAAAAAAAAAAAACACTAAACTGAAATATAAACTTCAATTCAAAGAAGGGCTCATTGAAGTTATTTGTTGAAATTATATTTGTTTGTAACCATGTATACCCATATCTAAAAATGTATGTACATGTATATACGTAAATGTGAATGCATGTGCCTCTGGTGGTCAGTAGAGTATCAAATTATGAGTCTTTCACTAAACCTTCTCTCTCTCTCTCTCTCTCTCTCTCTCTCTCTTTCAGTCTTTTATTTTTTTGTTGTTGTGATTGATAAATCTTACTCTGCGAACCTAGATTGATTATATCGTATACATGCAGTCCTAATCCATGTCTTTGTTCCATGTTGTTCTAAACCTCTGATAATCATCAGTTTGCAGGATTTGACCAATGACAGTTTTTCCCATTAAGTGACAAGGGTGAACAACCTAACCACTTTAGTTTTGAACATAAAGAAGGTTGTCGGCAATTTACAGAAGAACAAAAGATGATCCCTTTAGAAGAGCAGTGACTGTCTAATCCCCCCCCCCCCCCCATTTTTTTTTCCTTTAAAGTGTAATGAGAGGAGACTAGTTGTTGGTTGTTTGTAGCAAAGAGTAGACCATGTAAGTTTCTAATTTGACCTTTGTAGTTGTGAGGACTCTTGTGGCCATGTATTTAGTCCCACATCGGTTATTCGCTAGAAAGATCTTGGATATTTATATAAGATTAAGAAATTCAAAAAAAAATATCTTCTAGATAGTCTTTTTGGGTAAGGTCCTGGATTGTTACAAATGATATCAAAGTCGATCTAGCTATAATCTATATGGACTAAGGGATACTACAGCATGGGTTCATTGAGATGACTACTAGCTGACCATGGTGTATGGATTTGAATTTTTAATCTAGCAATGATGCCAAGACTTAAATGGAGGGGTATGTGACGACTCATGTGTGCATGTATTTAGTCCCATATCGGTTATTTGCTGGATGTTTATACAGGACCAAAGAATCTAAAAAATATCTTCCAGCTAGTCTTTTGGATAAGATCCTGGGTTGTAATAGTAGTGTTGTTTATCAGCTTCTTATGATATTAGTAATAAATTAATCAGAAAATATGAACTTCATCTGACTTTACTCTGAGGACCATAGCAGCCATGATTTTGCTTTTTTTTTTTTTCCTCTCTTTTTGGGAAATAAACAAACAATTTACAAATGAACTAAGAAAATGATGTTTTCCTCGGACATCTCGACAAAAATTGTAAGAAGGCGAGCAAATTAGTAACAGCCACTGCTTGGTAACGCTATGCAGCGTTGGTGGTAATTCGTACTTCAAGCTACCGCCAACCTCTGGATAGATAGAAATTAAAACAACCATACAGTATGGAGAGAGATAAAAACCTGGAAAGGGCGATGACCGAAGTTGTGCTCGTAGACGTCGTTGGCTTTGTCGTTGATATCGAACGCCTCCACCACCTCTCCTCGACTCCCAGCCCTCATCAGCGAGTACCTCTGCGGATATGCATATACATGTCTAAATAATAGAGAGAGATCGATCCAATATCCGTATAATATGATATTAGGAAACGATCCGATGTCCGAGGGACAACATAAACCCTAATAACCCTCATCGTAGCAGGAGCAAGCAAGATAGATACGACAGGAGGTAGTTGGTACCATTCCACCGATGCCGCTGTAGAACTCGAGAATCCTCAATGGTTCCTCCATCACCCACCTCCCGCCGTCACCGGGAACAATTCCACCGAGCTCTCGCAACCCCTAGGGTACCACAAGAGATTTCCTAAAACAGCATTTATGCGGGCGCCCGAGTCCCGACTTAACACCCACCTACAAGTCTGCACCTATCTGACACAGATGCCGACTTCCGGTCCGCGGCTCGCTGCATCGAAGGACACGCAAACATGATGGATGGGGTTCCGATTGTGGGAAAGAATTGATTGATCGCATTTTGCACGAGTGTCAAAGTCCTCCAACCTCATCCTCTTGTACATTGAAGCGGTGCAAAGCACGATCTAACGATTCACACCGACTCTTTCGCGTGAAACATGCAACTCGTACCTAGACAAATGGTAGATATTGAATACTAAGACAAATGTAGCTGCTATCCCAATGATATCAAAAGAAGTTCCAGAGGAAATGTTTCTTTCTTCATTCGGAATATTGTATTGACAGGTTGAACCTGAGGTGCCAAAGACCGTCGGGCTCTGCAAAAGCGTGACGCAAAATGTGGCTGCGGTCGCTTTGTCCCAACCTTACGTGGAACAAAAATCATATGGGGCGGGTATTATAAAATATCATGTGGGGTGGTCTTCACAGTACAGTCTAAAAATCAAAAAAAAAAATTATTAATAAAATTATTAATTCGTAATTAAAATATTCTCTTTTTTTTTTAGTACATAACGGTATATACTATATAATGACATGATACACACTAAATATATAGCCAGGTGATACATACTTTAAGTTTTTTTGACATACACCCAACAACAATCCAATGCAAACTGATAACTAAATTGATACACAGTTTATCGAACTTAATTTTATCAGTATATAGTATATGATTAGTTGATACACATCTAACAAAATATTCATCTAACGTCCCAATACATACCTCTAGATAAAAGTGATATACTATTTTCAAAATATAGTAGACAGCATATGAGCAAATGGTACACATTAGACGGCTTATCGATACACACTATAAGTTTTTTTGATACACACTCAACAATGATCCAATATACATCTATAGATAAATTGATATATAATTTACCGAATTTAATGTTTACTGATATATAGTATATGATTAGTTGATACATATATAATAAAATATTTATCAGACATTCCAATACACACTCTAGATAAAATGATCTCAATTTTCATGAACTTTTAGATGCAAATATCTTAGGAAAGAAAAGAGATTTGGAAGAGGAAAAAGAGCCTCAAGGTGTGTACGTATTGAGTCATTGCTGGATGTGTATCAAAAAATCTTACAGTATACATCACTAAGCCATCTAGTATGTACCATTTGCTCATGTGCTATGTGCTGATGAATGCTATATTTTGAAAATCATATATTGCTTTATTTAGAGATGTATATTGGGATGTTGAATGAATATTTTACTATGTGCATATCAATTAGTCATATACTGTGTACTAGTAAATACTAAGTTTGATAAACTATGTATCAATTTAACTATAGGTGAGTATTAGGTCGTTACTGAGTATGCATCAAAAAAGCTTACAGTATGTATCACTTGATTATATATTTAATATGTATCATATAATCATATAGTATATATCGCTATGTGCTGAAAATGAGAAGAAAGAGAATGCTTTAATCATGGAACTAATAACTCCATCAATAATTTTTTTTTTTGATTTTTAGACTTATTCTTTGAGATCAGTATTAAAAGAAATATGACATATTATTAAACCTGCCTCATATGATATTTTATAGTGCCGTCCCATATGATTTTTGTTCATTGCGGTTCTATAGGCTTTACTTTTCCAACATGGCTTCAAGAGTACTTTATAATTGGTATTGTCGGAGGAGTTTGTTTGCTGCAAAGTTCTGCAGCTTCAGAGTTACAAGCAGATGGTTTCTCTCATTAATTTCTATTGTGGGATCTAACCACCTCAACCAATGTCCTTGGGACTAATTCTCAAGAGTTATCGAATTGACCAGAATACCGATGTGAGCTTTGAAGGCTAATCTCATCAAAAGACTGACCTCATTAGGAGGTCGATCTCATCAGAAAGTCAAGGTCATCAGAAATCCGACCTCATCAAAATGAATCGAGTTAAATCCCGAAAGGATCAAGATGAAAAGTCGATCTCCATATCAAGTTTAAGTTCGGATGGACCAAGATGAATAGTCGATCTCCGGATCGAGTTAAGTCCTGAAAGGATCAAGATGAAAAATTGATCTCCAGATCGAGCTTAAGTCTGGATGAATCAAGATGAAAAGCTGATCTATGGATCGAACTTAAGTCTCGAAAAGATCAAGATAAAAAATAAGATATCTGATCTCCAGATTGGATCTCACAAAGATTCGAAGTCTCGATTGGACCAAAGTCTCGATAGGGCCAAGATCAAAAGTGAGATATTCGATTTTCAGATTGGATCTCATTAAAAAATGTTGAACCTCATAAAATGAGGCACCAAAAATTGAAATCTTATCAAATATACAGGAGATCTGACCTGCCCACTCCGAGCTCAAGTGGAAGGATGCAGTGGTTTACTTGAACTAAACGGTACAGATTCGTCACCTCAGATAAGTTGAGAACTTTTTTTTTGGACTACTTTTATCCAAAGTGACCTCTGTGGACTCAAAAGTAGGAGGCAAATATTATAGGATCTTACCACCTCAGCCAATATCTACTCATGCTCAGAAGCTATTGAGTTGATAAGAATACTGATGTGAGCCTTGAAGGTCGATCTCATCAGCAAGCTGACCTCATCGAAAGGCTGAGATCATCGTCATCTAGACATGTTGCAGCAGATCATTATCTGAGTTAATAATACTTTCATGTTACATCGATCTCTGGTCGATATGCCTCCCCAAAATTATCCGCTATCTTCTTAGTCCAGAACTGCTAGTAAGTAGGACACTCATCTCGATTATTTGTCGATCTCCCTCAATCAAATCAGAACTTACGTTGGTTTTTGACTGATATAATTACTGACACTCAAAGCATGGCATCTAGCTCAGATATTTACTTATATCACTTATTCTACATCGGTCTGTTACTGATGTGCCATCAGAAGTACGGATTGTTATCTGATAGCAGTCATCTAGCTCAGCCGTAACTACCTTTTAGTTGTATTTCAGCTCATTTACTATGTGGATAGCCGCCCCACGATCTCTGCACAGCTGATTATTCTGTTACAATAGCCTAACGGTCTAACAGATCTCCAATGATCTAACAGTCTAACAGATCTCTAATAGCCTAATAAATTTTTAATCCCCTAATAGATCTCTAACGGTCTCACAAACTTTTCTTAAGACCTGTTAGGATTTGACGCCTCGAGATTCAGCCCACATTGAGCCTACAGCGAGGTTCGCGGCGAAAAACGGAGTCCAACAAGATCAAGATCACCTGAATCGGAGCTCGGATGGAGGAGATACGAGCTTTTGAAGTCGGCACGAGAATCGAGGTGGCGGAGGACCGGCGGCGGGCGGCAGCTGTGCGGCCGCAGGCGGCGGCGCGCGGGATGCGCGACCAAGGCCTGCACGGGATGTGCGACCTAGGCCTATGCGGGACGCGCGACCCAGGCCCAGGCCCACGCGGGACGCGCGACCCAGGCCCGCGCGGGACGCGCGACCCAGGCCCGCGACCCTTTGCCCCGGTCCACCGTGGACCGGGAGGTCCACGACCGGGCCTGTGAACCGCGTGGGCGTTTCCCATGCGTTTCTCGCGGTCCACGGCACTATTTCGTGGACCGGAGCGCGATCCGACGGTATGGGTGGCTCTTGGTCTTGATCGGATGGTCTGGGACGTGATTTGGGTTGATCAAGGAGTCCTAATCACGATCTAAGTCGTGATTAAGGTCTATAAAAGCCCTGTGACGAAACAGAGAATCAAGGGGGTTGGTTTTCTCGCTGCCGTATGAACCAGAGGAGAGAGAGAGGCGTGAGGCTGCTGTGAGAGAAGGAGCAGGAGGCTTTTGGACAGCGGTCGTCAGGCTCTTCAGGGGTTCAGGGGGGTCTCCAAGAGAGAGAGAGCTTTTGTGAGGGGAACTTCAGGTGAGAGAGAATTGGGTGTACAAGGGTTGAGGGTGAGGTCTCCTCTTGTAAAATTTCTTTTTCATAATAAAGTTTGCATGCTCCGTGGAGGCGAGTCCTTTTGTGGCTGATCCACGTATTTTGATTATTTTTCTTTTATTTTGTTTCTTCTTTCTTCCTGTTGCATCGCGTGGTACTGAAAGGATCTTGGGAGGTGGTGTCCTGGCCAGACATCCACCCAACAAGTGGTATCAGAGCAAGGCGGTACAAGGATGCAGATTGTAGTGGTGGTAAGCAAGACTGAAGATGGAGAAGACGGAACAATCAAGATGGAGATCAACAAGTTTGATGGTAAGAGCAATTTCTCCTTGTGGCAGGCAAGGGTGAAGGACGTGCTCATCCAACAGGGGTTGATCGATGCTCTCTTGTGCGATGAGAAACCGACCACCATGGAGGTGCGGGATTGGAAATGGCTACAGATGCAGGCTGTGAGTACCATCCGCATGTACCTGACGGATGAGGTGGTGATCCATGTGCTGAGCGAGACTTCCCCAACGATGCTGTGGTCGAAGCTCGAGGAGTTGTACATGGAGAAATCTCTCACCAACACTCTTTTTCTCTGGAGGCAGTTTTACCAACTGTGGATGACTGAGGGACAGAGCGTGCAGGAGCATCTGAGCCACTTCCAGAAGATCCTCACCGACCTTCTCAGCATTGGCGAGAACGTTGAGGAGAAGACCAGGGTGCTGGTTTTGCTGGCGTCGCTTCCCCCTTCATACGAGTCCTTTGTGATTGCTCTTCTAGTGGGGAAGAGTACTATCAAGATAGACGAGGTCACCGCGGTGATACTCCAGAACGAGGTTCTCAGGAGGGAGAACCCAGCTTCGAGCTCTGGTGGCGGTAGCTCAGCTTTGGTGGCTTTTGGAGGAGCAGGAGGCGGTAGACGGAGCGACAGGAGATCGCAACGAGGGCGGTCTAAGTCCAAGAGGGACTTGAGCAAAACCAGGTGTTACCGGTGTGAGGAGTTAGGGCATCTAGCCAAAGATTGCCCTCAACTGAAAAATCGGACGGTAGCTGCTGTAGCGACGGCCGGCAGTGATTCAGATGGAGATATTCTGGAGATATCTGACGAGGTATCTGCTTCTTCCCAGCAGTGAATATTAGATTCTGCATGCCCCTATCATGTGTGTTGCAGAGAGGAGCAGTTTGACGCCCTGGAGAACAGTGAGAGCACTGTATATCTGCCGGATGGATCGAGCTGTGCGATCAGAGGCATTGGGACGGTCAGCTGGAGGACACATGACGGTGCAGTGAGGAGATTGAGGGAGGTCCGATACATACCCGATTTCAGGCAGAATCTTATCTCACTTAGCAGACTGGATTCGAGAGGCTATAGGACGGTAGCTGATGGAGGAATCCTGAGGGTGCTACGCGGCGATAGGATTGTGCTGGAGGGAAAGAAGGGGAGTAGAGGACATTATTACCTGGTAGGGAGCCCAGTGCGAGGTGGAGTTTCGGGAGCCAGGTGGAGCCCAGAGCGAGGTGGAGCTCCAGGAGGCGGATCGAGCACGAGACAGGAGACTCGGGAGGACGAGAGGCGACGTCGCAAGGTGAGATTCCTATTGCCGCAGGATGATGCCCCGAGCAGGTCTCAGGTCAGGAGGAGCACAGCATACGACGGAGATGGGATCGAGCAGCCTGGCTCGACTCCCATGTTTGCCCATCCATGATCAGCAGGCGATTGCCCCAAGGCATGGGGGCGAGGAGATCTAGAAGCTCTCGGAGTTTGGAGGAGGCCGAATATCGAGTCGAGGTGGAGATTGTTAGGATTTGATGTCTCGAGATTCAGCCCACATTGAGCCCACAGCGAGGTTCGCGGCGAAAAACGGAGTCCAACAAGACCAAGATCACCTGAATCGGAGCTCGGATGGAGGAGATACGAGCTTTTGAAGTCGGCACGAGAATCGAGGTGGTGGACCGCCGGCGACCGGCGGCGGGCGGCAGCGGCGCGCGGGACGCGCGACCCAGGCCCGCACGGGATGCGCGACCCAGGCCTAGGCCCACGCGGGACGTGCGACCCAGGCCCGCGACCCTTTGCCCCGGTCCACGGCGGGGCCTGTGGACTGCGTGGGCGTTTCCCACGCGTTTCTTGCGGTCCACGGCACTATTCCGTGGACCGGAGCGCGATCCGACGGCATGGATGGCTCCCGATCTTGATCGGACGGTCTGGGACGTGATTTGGGTTGATCAAGGAGTCCTAATCACGATCTAAGTCGTGATTAAGGTCTATAAAAGCCCTGTGACGAAACAGAGAATCAAGGGGGTTGGTTTTCTCGCTGCCGTACGAACCAGAGGAGAGAGAGAGGCGTGAGGCTGCTGTGAGAGAAGGAGCAGGAGGCTCCTAGACAGTGGTCGCCAGGCTCTTCAGGGGTTCAGGGGGGTCTCCAAGAGAGAGAGCGCTTTTGTGAGGGGAACTTCAGATGAGAGAGAATTGGGTGTACAAGGGTTGAGGGTGAGGTCTCCTCTTGTAAAATTTCTTTTTCATAGTAAAGTTTGCATGCCCCGTGGAGGTGAGCCCTTTTGTGGCTGATCCACGTATTTTGATTGTTTTTCTTTTGTTTTGTTTCTTCTTTCTTCCTGCTGCATCGCGTGGTACTGAAAGGATCTTGGGAGGTGGGGTCCTGGCCAGACATCCACCCAACAAGACCTAAACGAGTTTCTTCTATAAAAAAAGATAAGATACTCTCCGGAAGTCAAGTTAAGTCTCTAAGTCTGAACTCACAGAAATAAAGCTCTGCTAAATTTTTACTGAGGAATTAGAGTTTTTTCCACTAAGAGTTTACTCTATTTTTCTCCATTCAGAAACTCTCATTTTTTTTTTTATTTTTTTATTTCTATTATCTGTTCTCAATACCTCGATTGATTTAAGCATCAGAGAATTCTAAATCGAAGGGCATCCCATAATTTTGAAATTTTTTTAGCAGATTTTACTCACAGTTCGTAGCAACGTAACTGTCAACTTTTTAGTTCAATTCAACACCGATTTCATCTTCAGAGTCTTATAGTAATACTATCTCTGAGTACGAATTTGCATTTAGACGGTCGATAGGAAATGTGTAGGCCTGTGACGGTCTTGGGAGCGTGATCCATATCTCATCCGGAACCGGGCGAGAAGCAGCCATGGGCGGCGATCGTTTACGTGTGAGGTTCAAAGAAAGAAGCAAGTTCTACATAACCCTCCTACTTGCTTTGCCATAGTCACGATGGCTGCTAGAAATACGAACACGTACGGAACAAAACTAGTGCCTGATTGATTTGTGTGATATATAATTTCTAAGCCTCGTCTCCACATTTTTCTTTAATATTTTGGGCATGCAAGATGGTATCATTTTTCAGCGCAGATATTGATTTGTAATTTAAGGTGCATTCTCTTGATGAATCGATAGTAATAATAGCATCTCTAAAACCATATGGTAAACAATTCTAATCTCTTACTGCATGGTGAATTATGAAACACGCAAAAGTACATGCTTCAAATTACTTGCACGCGGTTATGGGCATCGGTAGAAAATGCTGCATGGATTGCCTCGTGGTTTAGGCTCACGAGAATCAAGCATCTTGTGAACTGCGGCTGGAATCGATCCATGGCTCTCCAGGACAGCAGCGCAGTCTGGGAGAAGAGAGTAGTATATATGAGCATGACTCATCCTCTGGAGGTTCTAGCTAATTACGTATTCCACTTGTTCCCATGTACAGACCGTGTCAGGCCTCGTTCTCATCGATCGATCACGAAAGCTGAAACAAATTATGTTCATAGAGCTACGGTTGAAATCCGAGTGATTTGTTTTTTCTTCTCTCTCTTCCCTTTTTTTTTCGTGATAAATCTGAATGAAAATGTCCTAATTCAGGCCTCAACATGCTGTAAGCTTTTCTTGCTGTTTGGACTAGCTTGATCACCGGACCATTTGCTCGATACAAAGCCCACCCCACCCCCCACACACCGGCATCACAAAGATGAAAGATAGATCACATGATCAGAAATTCCCTATTCTGCCCCGTTGATCATTTTTCGCACACATATTGAGGCATGCGGTCCCTGATGGCAGGCGCATACGGCATGCCCTGATCTGGCCTATAAATTAAATTCCAGAGTGCTGCCTGCCCGACTTCCCGTGCGGTTCGGGTTGTATCTCTTGTGCCCAAGAATGATTCATATTCTTTCGCTACGTGGACCGTTGGATCGCGCCCCGCACAGCTATCCAGGCACCGGAAACGCTTGAAACAATCTGTTCGCACGGTTGTTAAAGTGACTATTGCGCGAGCCAACGGTGGATTCGGGCGAAGGAAGGTGAATCCTTCTTTCGCGCGAAAGCTACACCCCAACCCTCCACGTAGATCCGCGGCTCTCGGAATCCCCAGTTCCCCATTTCTTGGTCAACAAAAAGCGCCCCCTCAGAGCGAGCGAGAAAGAGCATAGATAGGGGCGACCTGAGAACACCAACGTCGGCGGTGAGAGACGATGTGGCGGAGGGCCTCTTCGCATCTCCAAACCCTCGCGACCCCATGGCGGCGATCCGCCCCCCACCTCCTCCGCCGGTCCGCCCAAAATACCCTACAGAGCCGCGCCTTCGCCTCCATCATCTCCTCGCCATTCCGGAAGACCTCCCCCCTCCTCTCCTCGGAATCCGGTGGGTCCTCCTCCGATCTCTATTTCTTTTGGCGATGATTATTTGACCGTTCTGATTCATCCGATCTGCTCTTCTTCCTTTAGGTAATGTCCCTACGAAAAAGAGAGTGGAGGACGTGATGCCGATAGCCACCGGGTACGAACGGGCGGAGCTCGAGGCCGAGCTCGAGGTGAGTTTTCCTGGTTGGTTTGACTTGCCTTCTTGTTTGATCGATTCAAAATTCGAGGGATTCTTTGCTTTTGCCAACTTCTTCTTCGTGGCTTTTTAAGGGAAGGAAGCGGTTTACTGATATGGATACCCCGGTCGGTCCATTCGGCACCAAGGTGAGGCCAATTCTTGAACTTGATTCTGCAAGAGGTTCTTAACCTCTGATAAGTTTCTGGTCTGATTTTTTCGTTGATGATTTTTTTTTTCCTTCTTTTGTGTGTGTGCGTGTGCGCTTGTTTGGTTTTTTTAATTTTTCTGTGCGTGTGGTGGTGGTGGTGGTGTTGGAGGGGTTGCAATCTGATGATATGGAGCCTTTCTTGGTTAGATCCTTCCCGTATTTTTGCATTTAGATTGGTCTTTGCTGCCAGATACTTATTAGTTGCTGAAATAAAAGAGAATGTTTGTGGTATGTCATTTTATTAATGTGCATGGGATTGATAGATGTGATCTTGTTTTGTTTGTCGGCTCTTGTTATTACTATATACATTGTATTAGAACAATTGTTTGTATGTTTTGGATGCTTGTGGATATCTTTATTTTTACGTGTTTGCTATGCCTGCAAAATGAGACCATCTTTCGAGTTTGCCTGACGAGAGTTTTCCACCATTGCTGTATGGCCAGCTTGGTATCCAGCAACTTCACAATCAGAGGGATTTAATCATGGAAGTTCGTTTCCTATCTTGGGCTAGTTAACTACAGAATTGATTTTTTTCCCCCTATTTTAAACACCGGAAAGTAATACTATGTTGATGTCTTGAAAACCTTTGGATGGTCACCAGCCCAAGGATGATATACATGAACAGCACGTACAGGCTGGCTTACTAAAATCTGGGGAAAGAGAGTCATAGGTTGGGTGCGACAAGAAAGTATTGGGCTATTGGAGATCCTACAGTACCCTAAATTTCTAGTACAGTGTATATCCGAAAAAAAAAATTAATATTCTTCATAAAAATGAGCTTCTACCTTGTCAAATGGACACCTGCCAGTGAATTATGGCTATGAAGCCTTTTGTAGCATGTTGGGCTTATTTAAACTTTTCTATACAATTCTTAGAACAAATAATAGATGACAAAACTGAAACCGCCCCTCCTTTTCATTTGATATTATATTAAAATATTAGTTTTAGGTACATATTCCACTGGCCATGGATAAAATTTAATAGTGAATCATTCTTTTTTATTTTTCTTTCCAAGAGATTTTATGAAATCCACAAATTATATGGTTTTATTTATGTAGTGTGATGGGTTAGAAATATAACACTTCTAGGTCAGTTAAGATGACTGAAAATTATTCTTGATAAAATGGATGAGATTTGAGAAGTGTAGAACATTTTGAAGATGTGGCATAGTCATAGTAAGCTCTTGTATCCATAAGTACATATTTTGCAAAGAAATTCATTGTTATTGTATCCTTGGTTACACTGGCGCTGTTTGGAGCCTCTTTAGTGGTGATGCACTATAGCTCAAGCTGCATTGCAGCTTGAGTTGCAGGTGTGCCACATGCAGGGGCTCCAACAACCTTGTTTGGTTGGTGCTACAGGTGGGGTCGGGGTTGAAGGCGGAGGGAGGAGGATCTGGGCAGGAGAGGGTGGTGGAAGCTATGCAGAGGGGAATTGGAGCAGGAGGCAAGGGACAAGGGCTGGTGAAGGGGGCAACATAGGGTGTTGGAAGGAAGGGACCAGGTAGGAAGTGGAGGAGAGGGGGCGGCATCACACCGACCTTTAAACAGCCCCTAAGTTGTATGTTCATTTTCCAAATTAACAAAATCTTTTATATATTAGATATAATCAAATGTGCTCTTAATTTGATGCTTTCCATTCTTTTCTCAATAGAATCACAAGAATGAATATATAAGAAGGTATTGAGACAAAGCAGTAGCAAAATTTGTGGTGTGACATTTGATTTTCTAGATGTAGTGGGCCTATAATAGGGTGTCATAAACTAATGCAGTACTAATATGTGGAATTGATTTATGATCATATATATTATCCATTGAATGTCTAGAGTTGATTCATAAGGAATAAACTAAGTTGAGTTTGAATTGGAATTATAAGGAGATATATAAAGTAAAAACCAAGATTTATTCAATCCTTAGTATGTAACAAAATTAGATGAAATGCCAGCAAGTGTTATCCGATTTATATGGGTACCGACTTTTTGGAGGAAGGTATGATTGTCAAAGCATGAGGCTGGTGATCCTATGAAAAAGGCCACTTTCGGTGTGAGAGGGGTCTGCCTACCTCCCTAATGCTGCATTTAGATTAATTTTTGCAATTTTGAAGCAACAAACTGAAATGACCTTAGGCTCTGTAAAACCTTAGTAGGAAAGAAAGAGGGAAGGCTTGTTTTAAGGAACATCATTCATCTTCAATGCAAAAAATAATGTCAGAGCTAGAACTTATGCATGCATGAATATTAGTTGAAATGAAAATGATAAAAAATTTATTCAATGACAAACACATCTGGTTGGATTAATTTCTCATGTTATAGATCTACTTATATTGATTAGATCATGATGACAATTTATTTAATCAAAGTGGAGTTGGTTGGGTCAGAGATGATCTGGTGTGTTGTAAGCTTGCATTATGACTTTAAAAGTTGAGAGAGGCTTTCACGGATAACAACATGGCTTTGATGTTGTGTGAATGTGAATGCTATGGTTATGTGATAAATCTTGGAAGAGTAGGTCAGAAAAGAGTGCACAAGGGGATGCCTAGATGTTGGACCAAACTTGGGGATAATAAAATACCTTAGATGTTGTGGGTTTACTCATTGAAGTTACTAGGCTTGCCAAGTGAAAAAATGAACTTATATTCATAATGTTAACCACAAATGTGGTATGAGGCCTTTTCATTATATTGGTGGCTGCAAGTATGGTCCTCATGTTTCAGTATTGTAAAAAATACAAGTTCTATTTTCTATTAACTATTTTGCCTTAACATCATGAGAAGAGGAACTTTAGTTTCTATGGGAAGCATTTCGGGTGTATAAAGTTCTATTGTGCTTATCATATCTTATTTGGATTTTAGACAACAAAAATGCTTCTGGTTGATATGCATTCAGAAGTTGCACTGGTTTCTAAGGTTTTACAGCCTTTTTTTTGAAGGGGAAAAAATGTAACACTGGAAATGCTTTTAAGTTTTAAGTTTTGGGCACATCCAACCAAAACATTATACAGAAATTGCTTATTGTGTGTTTTTATCATGTTTTGATATGTTGTTAACTGAACTGGTATGGCCTTTTTGGAAACATGATTCCGGACGACACACTGAAGAAACACCTGAATTTCATCATAGAGTAGGCACAATATTTTAGCTAATCATGACTTATTGGTACTCTTAGGTTGTTTGTCATGAACTGTTAATAAATAAAAAAAAATGCTTTATGCCTCACATATTACAACTTATAATTATGATATCTTCACTATTGCTTCACTTGGGCCTGACTTTGTTTCGATGAATGAAAAGCGATATCATTAGATCCAAACCAAATTTTCTGCCATTCTTCCTCCATAACATATTTTCTTAGCAAAAATTCCTCACTTGTTTTGAACAAGAATAGTTATGACTTTATGTTAGTCACTGGTGCCTTGTGGGATGTTGGGATTGTTGTAGCTTGCTTCATGTATTTAGAGGCTTTTATTTTGTTAGAGCATTGTGGAAAAATAGTAAAAATTGATGGTTTATGCACACCATAACTGTGTGTGCGACTGTTGCAACTTGTTCTGTGTGCTTTTACTTTTCCTTTTTTCACACTAAGTGTTTGATATGATACTATTCTGACCTATTCCTCCTAATAAGTACTAAACAATATCAGATTCAACTTCCATAATCATTTCCTGTTGGTAAGATGTCATTTCTCACATTATTAAAATGATCCACTAATCATATTAATCCCTCAATATGATTGTTCCCTTTATAGGTTTGGTCTAGTTATTCAATTTTATGTAGAAGATCCTTTCTCCAAACAAGCTCCAACTGGTTCAGGAACTTCATCACCATTTTGGTGCCACCAGCTTTCATAGTCACGTTTCCCTTATCTGTGGTGCTAATGACAGCTATGGCGCATTTTCTTAGCATGCTACCGGTTCAAAGTTGTGGTGTTGCTTATGAGGAACATGGTGTCAAAGTGAAACGTAATTCATATTCATTTATAATTTGGCCTCCTTTTCACATACAGCCAACATTCAACATGAATCCCTTATATATATTTTTTGATCCTCAGATCTGCCTTATCAATGTTGTAGAAATTTTACTACCCCTAAGTGTAATGAAATCTTTCCTTTGTCCTTTAAAGTAAGCTAGCCTTTATCTGGATGTTGATTGTGAATTAGGCTTTACCTGGATGTTATTGTGAATATAGCAATGTTTGTGCTTGTGCAAGCTTATTAACTTTAGTAAAATATTGACCATTGAACTATCCATAAAATTTTCTTGTTTGGATTGGTTGTAGGAAGCACCTGCTTTCATTAAGTCCTACTATAATAAGAGAATACTCGGCTGCCCTGGTGGTGAAGGTGGTAAGTTACTTTGTCACACTAATGGCAAGCTTGTTCTTTTGTTGCCATGGAGTATTATTCACGTGACATTTCTAGGTCTGGCATCTGTTATATTTCCATTAATCCTGGCTCTTCATCCTTCAATTTTTTCTTAAAAGGAAAAGAAATAGAAGGAAAATAATGTTTATATTTCAATTTCTCTGGTAAAGAAAGGAAGCTAAAAGGGAAGAAAGCTTTAAGATACATTGCCACCTTTCAACCGAGTTTGATGTTAGTTGGCTAGGTGACTTCAAATTCTTGATGTGTTTGCAGAGGATGAGCATGATGTTGTCTGGTTTTGGCTGGAGAAAGACAAACCACACGAGTGCCCCGTGTGCTCCCAATACTTTGTGGTAATTGTGATAGCTTAAAAAAATTCTTAGTGTACTTCTAAAAATTAGAAATATTCCACAGATTTTGGGTGCTTTTAGATCTAGGAGAAAGAGTTCCTGATTAATTTCATATCACCTTGCAGCTGGAGGTGATTGGTGAGGGAGGGGACCCAGAACCACACAGTGATGATGAACATCACTAGGGATAGGACTTACGAAAATAAATATTGGTGAGCTGGATCATTTTGGTTATACTGCTTGATCAATATTCTTGCCAATGACCCTGAAAGTGTTTCCTCTTGGCTGTTTTGCTAGCAAGGTCTAACTATCATCTATGTGACCTTTCGATTATTTTATGCTTTTTGATGCATTGTTGAATAATTGGTCGCCACATTAAGCTCCATTCTTTTTTTGCTTCCAGCAAATCAGATAGGGTTTTTCTGGTGGTATTCGTGAGCATGCACTGTAATCTGTATTTATCAATTTGTAGGCAACCTTGGTTCTTGGAAGCAATGTATGATAAAAATTGCTCTGGTAGGATTGCAATTTTCATTCATTTTGCTATATTCTGTTGAGACAGACTTTTGTGGCAATTTTTACGGGCTATGCGGTATTGTTGCTCCAACTTCTAGTGGAGCAAGTGGCTGGATTTGTTGGGATGACTGAAAGGTTCCAGCATTGTGCTGGTAATAGTGTTTTGGATGAAGCATATTCAAATGGTTGTTATTAATTTGGACCAACTATCAAGGCAGGTAACTATGTCAATTTGTAAAAATGTTGACCAATGCTGAAATGTAACACAGAATTATGATTTTCCATTTATGTCCATGAACGAACCAGGGCAGCCCGAGTGGCTACTCAGTGCAATGCAGAGACTTGCTGAGCTACTTCAGTTGATCCTATTGCAGAGGATTGTGGGACCTTCCCCCTGGCGTATGCAGATATTTTATATTCAGCTAGGTGAAAAGTTTCTGATTGGAGGTCGTGTTATTTAGGGGCGGTGAGATGTTATATCCCGGGGGTTCCTGGCCTTAGCGTGCTCATAATTATGGTTTTATTGTGGGGACTGAGCAGGTGTAACAGTTAACGTGCTTGTTAACGATGGTGGCATTCCATGAAATTGATTTCTGTGGGAAGGTCCGTGCGCTATGTTCTTCATTCTTCTAGCCTTCTTCACGATCTTGAAAAGGATTGCTTCAGTAACCTATGAATAGAATAGTTTTCTGAGCAGACAAATTATGTACTTGCGATCTCTTTTTTTTTTTTTTTTGGTCGTTCTGATTCTGCCTACACGTGTGTCTCGGACATTCGGATATAAAATATTCCTACCGTTTATATATGAATTCTAGAAAGTAATTCTATGCTGAAGTTCTGCTGTCTGGGTGCAGCAGTTGTTCGGTTAAGCCCCCGTCTGGTTTGTGTTGCAGTAACCCCGCATGGAGAATGCAAAAATTACAGGCAGAAAATCCCTGACAAGTTCATCGAGATCCTTTAGCATAAGCAGCCATTGTGGTTGAAGTTGGGAAACCAAAAATTTTAGTCAAGACAGCAAGTCAAACATTTCTTTAGATAGGCCAATTAGGTTGCGGATTGGGCTGCAGACGAGGTGTAGTGTTATTGTATAGGTTAATTAAGATCATGGGTTTTACCCCATTGATCTTTGGCAATTGCGGAGCTTGGACGTCTCCAGGGTTTATACATGGAGAGTTCTGTATCTGTGGTCCTTTTGACCAGCTTTAGGTAATCCAAAACCCCCCAAAGTATATATATATAAAGTGGAAAAAAAAACTTTAGTCAAGATATGTCTCCATTGCAGGTGACCTCTTTTATCTAGAATTGGCTTTGCTGAGGGTTTGTCTTGGAGTAATTCTTTATGAACCATGTGCGGTGTAGTAAAAATATACTGTCCTATCTTAGTGGATCATGTAGTCATCATTTTTCAATATGCATTTAATGTCTGTAATTTTGTTTTTGTTTTTGTTTAAAATTTTAATGATGAAAATATTTTTTTTTTTGAAAAAATTATGATATTTGTGATTATATTATGAAATCTGCAATCAAATTATAATTTCTGTTATCAAATTATAATTTTCTGTATAACAGGAAGTTATAATTTTCTTTTAAAAGCCATAAAGAGAGAATGACATTTTCATCATTAAAAATTTATAAAATTTTTAAATAATAAAATTTATAAATTTTTAATATAAAATATCTTACATTCTGTAGTTAAATTATGACTAGTTATTGTATAGAAGTTATAATTTGATCATAAATTATTATAATATGATTATAAAATGTCATAATTTTTTAAAAGAAGAATATTTTCGTTATTCAAAATTTTAAATGAAAAAAATGGAACTGTAGATATTAAATGTGCAATGAAAAGTAATGGTTATACGACCTAATAAAATGAAATGGTATATTTTTATTGCATCATGTATGGTGCACAAAGACTTTCTCTTTGTTTATGTTCTAGATTATCGTCCTAGAGTTGTAGGAATCATGAAACTTGAGAGCCGGGCTGTCTTGATACTTGGCATTATGTTGCAATGAGATTGATCTTTCAATTAGTACTGAATGTTAATAGTTTTTATTAATTTAATACATATTATTTGATTGGTTATCTTTATTTGTTATTTTAATTATTTTAATTTCTATTTATTAATGTATTATTTATGGATGCCTGGATGAGGCGGTCTCTGGCTGCGCACTAGTATTGAATGAAAGTAGTTATGTTCGCTTGTATAAATAGCTGCTTAGAACTTTGTCTATGACCGACCTCTACAGTTGGTTCATGGATCTTCTTACAGATTCCAACGTATAATGGCAAACAATAGGGAATCTTCTGATTGTTTGACATTGTCAGAATGTGCTCGCTCAAATGGATATTGTATGAATATGATTAAATTATTCTCTATATTCTTTTAGGCAGTTGTAGTTTAGTTGATCTCAATGCTTGAACATATAGCTTAATCATTCTTTTACCAATTCTTACAAGTACACATCTTTAACCCATTGACTTACAATAAAGATGGTATATGACATAAAGATGCGTCCTTTTGTGACCAATGCCCCTTTTCTGAGAAGGAAAAAGAAAAGAAAAGAAAAGAAAAAAAGAGTCCCAAGGAACCAGTATTAATCTGCACGCTTTGTACGGAGTCCCAAAACAAGAATAATAACTAATTGCACAGAAACTTTAACCTGAAGAAGGAAAGGGAACATTACCTCAAAAAAAACAAAAAAGAAGTAAAGGGAAAAAAGAATCATTGCTCAGAAACGAGAAAAATTCAGCACAAAACGTGCAACAGTGAGGAGGAATGAGACGGTCATGCTATCTTAATGACATCCTGAAATTTTAAAAAAGGTTTTAGGTAGGTACCGGAACATCTAATGAATTGACTGCTGGGTTGGTGTCTACCTATAGGACTTGCATGGATTGACTGCTAATGTACCAGCAGTTGGAAGCTACCTCTGGTAAATTGTTAGCCAACATTGATTACCATAACGAAACGAGTGCGGAGTATTAGTAATTGGACACCAAGTTCCAGAGGGAGAGCTTAGTGAATTGTTCAGTAACCTTTCGTATATTTTCTCTTTGAAGTTCGGTCTTCCATCTCATCTAAGATTGCCCGAGAGTTTTAATAGCCTTCTCCATAATTTTTCTTTCAAGACTCATACAAGTAATCTCTGACAATGAAAGCAAAACTAACCAAAATTAAACAAAGCGCCTACCTCTTCAAGGAAAGGGCCATAGATGGAGGCAATCGAGATTCTTCGCTCCGGCTGTGCTGGCAGTAGATTTACCAAAAAAGTACAGCAAATAGAGGTAGCTTCTGTTCATAGCTAGCTTTTGGATTGTGGAAACGTTCCCATTGATTGGGTCTACGATGATGAAGCGCAGGAGTCAAATTCCTAGCTAGAGGCACACTCCCCATCCTCTGGCCTGGTCAGACTCAGACCAAATCTTGCGTTTATCACTTCAATACTTTCTTAAACCATAATTCAGCCGCTGGATGACTTTGGCGTCCCGCTAGCAATTAATTCTCTACCGGATGAGAAGAAAGTTTGGCCATCATCAAGGCGAGACCTGTTCTTCCTCAAAGCGCAAGACCTCTTCTCACAGAGTGACGCTCAAAAAACTAACAACAACGATGGTAACAAGAAGCAAAGGAGTTACAATACCTCCTCTTCCTCTCGCTCTTTTCCCTCGTCATGGAGGAAGCTCTGAAGAAGGCGAAGATCGTGGCAGCCTTTTTGGTCGCCGGCCTCCTCGTACTGCTCGTAATCCTGTGGGTATTCCTGGGCCATTCTACAGCCTTCTTCCTCACCGCAGGCTTCGACGGGGTGGCAATCCTTGCGATCTTCGTGTGGATATCGATCGTGCACACCACCTCGCTCGACCGGAGACGGATGTCGATGGCGAGGCGGTCGGCCCTCGAAGGGGAAGAGCTCCGCATCGAGTACAGCTTCCTCCGGAAGGTGGCCGGCTTGCCGACCAAATTCCGGTACGAGGTCCTTGCAGCCGCCACGGACGACTTCCATGCCTTGATCGGGCGCGGCTCGTCGGCGTCTGTGTTCAAGGGGATCCTCGACGATGGCACCCCCGTCGCCGTGAAACGGATCGAGGGGGCCGAGCACGGCGAGCGCGAATTCCGGTCGGAGGTCTCGGCTATAGCCAGCGTTCAGCACGTCAATCTCGTCCGCCTCCTGGGCTACTGCCTGATCCCGGGGGGGCCCAGGTTCCTCGTCTACGATTTCATCGCCAACGGCTCGCTGGACCGCTGGATCTTCCCCCAGGCCCAAGGGAAGGAAGTCGAATACGACGGCGGCAGCGGCCAGCAGATGAGAGGAGGAAATCGGTGCCTGCCATGGCGGCTGAGGTACAGCGCCGCGATAGACGTGGCCAAGGCCCTGGCCTACCTCCAGCACGACTGCCGTGCTCGGGTGCTCCACCTCGACGTCAAGCCGGAGAACATACTGCTGGACGAGAGCTTCCGAGCCATCGTGTCCGACTTCGGCCTATCGAAGCTCATGGGCAGGGACGAGAGCCGGGTGGTGACCACGGTCCGGGGCACCCGAGGCTACCTGGCCCCGGAGTGGCTGATAGACTGCGGCATATCCGAGAAGTGCGACATCTACAGCTACGGGATGGTGCTGCTGGAGATGGTCGGAGGGCGGCGGAACGTTCAGCTGGTCGGCGGCGGCGGCGGCCGCGCGTCGGCGAGGAGGTGGTCCTACTTCCCGAAGTTGGTGAGCGAGAAGATGAAGGAGGGGAGGCTGATGGAGGTGGTGGACGAGAGGCTGGTGGGGGTGGAGGAGGGGGAGGTGAGGAGGTTGGTGGACGTGGCCTTATGGTGCATCCAGGAGAAGGCCGAGGCCCGGCCCAGCATGGCCCGGGTGGTCGACATGCTGGAAGGCAGGATGGACGTGGATCCCCCGCCGGAGACGGAGATGATCATTCACGACCTCTTGCCCTCTTCTTCTCCCACTAATAATAATAACAACAACCAGAACCATCATGATGGGCATAGCATTGCGGCCGATGGCATCCGAATTAGGGAGCCTTCCATGTCCATGTCCTATGAAATCGAGATGTCCTTTCTATCTGGTAGATAGACAGATAGCCGCTGCAGCTTTAATTTCCCCGCTAGCTACTTCCAACTCTTAACGGGAAATTCCAAGCAAGGGGAATTCATCGCCTTGTAATTTTTCAGTTGATCAATTGGAGGTTTTGGTGGCAAACGAAGACAAATAATCGTCACATATAGCTGCCACTGATCTCTATCTAGCTACATAACATACGCGCATACAAGTATGTACTTAATTTGTACAATCTGCATGTCGCAATGACGCCCATATGGAAAAGGTTGCAATAGCATCCATCCTTGTACACCTTCACACGAGACAAGCGAAGAAAAAAAACAGAAAGGCATACGGGTGCTTTCAAATCCATGTGGCAGCTGAAAGGAAGAGACGTTGTGACATGGATAAAGGATTGGAGATTCGATTTATACCTGACTAGATATTCTACCTACTTATATTCTCAAACACTACCTCGATCTTTTCAGTTCTTCTCTGGAACTATTGATTGGAGATTCGATTTATACCTAACTATTGATTTGTTTTTGAAAGATTCACTCTATTTCTAGACCACATCAATTAAAAAAACAAACTGCAAAAGTTTTCATCGCTCTCTCTCTCTCTCTCACACCATCACCATTCTATCATGTCCAAACGATTCTTCATTTAAACCTTTGTTCCCCTCCAAACGGTCCAGAGAGAGGGTAACTTGATAGGCCACCTTTCATTTTCATCATGATGAAGTGCGTCTGCCAACATCTTGGGTAACATACATTAATTGAATAGTACAATCTATGCTCTGTCCTAGAAATTGCATGAATAATGATGTCCACCAATTCAAAGATTTGCTGTTGGCGCACAACTGGAAAAAGTTTTGAACAAATAGAAGCACATCCTTTCTTTTGGTAGAATAGGAGCACATCCTTTGCTAACTGGCAAAATCTTAAGATTTTTGGCGAAAGCTTGACCTTGGTGAACTTGTAGGGTTTCCAAGTTGATTTTATTGGCACAAAAATATATGCTTCTGAAACAAATCTTTGCAGTCCAAGAGTATCAAACATATTCCCAGCTAGGGCTGACAAGATAAAACATTGGACGTCACGTTGTATGTATGAACAGATTATGATGGTGGTACTTATAATTAGTTTGGATTTGGTTTCGAACTAATCTGTCAAACCAGGCGGTCCCCATGGTTTGAGCATGCCCCTAAAATCCAACCTTACATCCTAGAATAATTGTAATAGTGCTGTGAGTTGTGGCCCAGTTAAGGTTCAATTTGGATTAAACGGTTGGGTTTGGATTGAGCGTCTATTTACATACATTTGACTTAACCCATTACCATCGTGATAGGCCCTAATAGTAGGGGTGGTAATTTTGACACGATGTGTGAACCCGACACGAACATGATACGAAAAAATCTGGTTCCAGATTGAGCTTATATGTAGGGATGGCAAATGGGTTGGATGGATATAAATAGGTCGGATCAGATACGGATCGAGTCAAAAAATACTAAATCCAAATCCAACCTATTTATTTAAATAGATCAGATTTTAAAATCCAAATCCGACCTACTTAATAAACAGGTTACCGACCCGATCTGTTTATACCCGTTTACAATCCATTAAAAAAAAAACCAACCCGTTTGAACTTTAATGACCCATTTTTAAAATAAAAAATAAAAAAAATTATGCTCTCCTCTTCGTCTCCGATCTCTGCAGCTCCGCCTGACCATCTCTCCAGCCGCCCTCGCCTTAGCTCCGCCCAATCGACCAACCTCATCAAGCTCGAGATTCCCAGATCGAGCGATTTGGACCTCCATCATCTGAATCTCCACCACCGATGGTTAGAAAGAGGCCAGAAGTGCCACTGCGAGGAGGAAAAGGAGGAGGAGGGCCATCGTTATTGCCGAAGGCTTCGAGATTCTGAGATCGAGTGATTCGGACCTCCGTCACTCAGATCTTCGCCACTGACGGTCAGAAGGAGACCAGAAGCACCACTATGAGGAGAAAGAACAGGCGGACGAGGGCCATCGCCGTCGTTGAAGGCTTTGAAGTTTTAAATCGAGCGATCCGGATATCTGTCGCCCGAATCTCCACCACCGATGGTCAGAAGGAGACCGAAGCACCACCACAAGGAGGAACAAGCGGAGAAACATCGTTGCCATCGAAGGCTTTGAGGTTCCACCAGATCTCCATCGCTCAATTTGACGGCGACTGGAGTGAGTGGCCGATGGGAGCGAGCGATGGAGTGATGGCATGGAAGAAAAGAGGGGCTCTAGGGCTCTACAGTGGTAGCTACATGTGCGCTGGCATGGAAGAGGAAGCGACAGAGAGTGACTGGTGAGGCGGTGAGAATTTAGGCTTTAGGACTTTTAGGAAGGAGAAGAAGAAAAGCACGGGCGCAGAAACGGGACGACGAGGTGCTGAAATTTCATGTGTTAAACTTTGGATATGATTCACAATTGTGGGAGCCTTGAAATGGGCTGCTTAAATTTTACCATGGGCCCATAGATCAAATATTTTAAATAAAAATCATAAACATGTTAAATAGATTGGGCAGGTTGAGAAATTTAAACCCAAACCCAACGTGTTTAATAAATGAGTTAAACAGGTCGATTTGTTTACAACTTGAACCCGTTTAAGTCAAATCCAAACCTATTTAAGATGGGTAGAATGCGGGTCAGATCATATTTTGCCACCCCTACTTATATGGATTTGGGTCGAAAATGGGTCGACACGATTATGACCCATAAAATCTGTGTCATTTGTGGGTTGATTTGCGAATCCAAAATAGATCTGCATAATCATTTAATATTTTTATAAATTTATTAAAAAAAATATTTCTATCAAGTCCATAACAATCTAAACCCTAATAATAACCAACCATTCTAATCTAACAAAAAACTTTGCTGATTTATGGAATTTAAGTAAATATATATTTGTGTTAGTATAATTTAGTTACTCTGGTATTGATATAGATTTTGATTAATGATTGATGCAGGTTTTTAAATATATTTATAACAGGTTTGTTGTATCACCTCTATTATAGTTTGTGGCTGGATATTTGTATGGTTCTTTTTGCTTGTTTTAATTTAGACATATTGATATTTTTTTACAGTTTATCTAAACCTCCAAAAAAATTAAATTTATTTAATTTTTTAAAATTTTTATGTCAATTTTGTTAATCGTATCATAAATGTGTCATGTTCATGTCGACCACTATAGAAAATTACTTATTAGCGATAGCTAAATGCCATCACTAATTATCGAAAAGTCATCGCTAATACTATTAGTGATGGCAAACCATCATCAATAAACCATTGAAAAAAAGTTAGACGCTAAAGATCATTATTAGTGATGGTGGAAAAAATCATCGCTAATAACGTATTTGCAACAATAATTAGCGATATCATATCCATTGTTTATAATAATTTTCAGATCATTTTATAATTTAAATTAAAAAATTAGAAAATATATTAGTGACAGCCATTGCTAATAAGCTGCAGTCGTCGCTAATATTTAGTGATGGTATTAGCGACAGATTTAGCCATCATTAATAATAAATTTTTTTAAAAAAATTATAAAAAATATATACTGATTAAAATTTGCTATAATTAAATTAACAATCAACATATATTTACAGATACTATAACAACTAATAATTAACTATCACCATCATAAATAAAAAAATAATATTATATAAAAAGTAAAATTATCCTATTATACAAGATAACATTGTTTAAATATCAAAATTAAATATATTACATCAAAATTAAAAAAAATGATGAAGATCCTTCTCCTCCTCTTCCTTCTCCTATACGTCATTTGCAGCAATAGATAGATAAGAGTCGAATGTTCCAGCATCCTGTAATGAAGAAAAATAAATATTATTAATAATTTTTAGAACTAAATTAATTGAAATCGTAAAACTAGTAATTAGTGCGCCTCAAGCTTATACCTTTATGGAGGGTTATATTTTGATATACTCTTCTGATTCTCAAACGAATTATTCCTACATATTCTACTCGATGATATGTAGCTATAAACACCTTCGACCAGTCCATTGGATGGTTATATTGAATTTTGATCTTATGAGCACCTCTTCTTCCCACTTGAAGTCTAAACTGGCACGGAGGGATATATTTCAATATACTTCTTGATTCTTGAACGGATTATTTTTACACATTTCATTCGATGTTATAGAGTTATAGATACCTCCAATCCATTCATCGGATGGTTAGATTGAATTTGACCTCTAGATACTTCTTCCTCTTATTTGAAGTCTAAATCAGCACGGAGTGGTATATTTCGATGTACTCCTTTGATTTTCGAATGGATTATTCTTATATGTTTCATTCGATGATACGGATGTATCTACACCGTCGGTCCATCCATCGAACGTGTAGATTGACTTTTGACCCCTAGGTTTTCTTCTTCCGACTCAAGCCTAACTATGTGAAGCTTCTACGTATAAAAATTTAAAATAATAAAAAAATTATTAATACTACTTAACTTACCTACTATGATGGCTATAACAACGAGCTCAACTGATCGTGCAAATACAGATCCTGAAGAATCTTAGCAATGGTCTCATAAACGGTATTCCAAAAGCTCTGAGATCGCTAGCAAAAAACTTTGCATGACCTTCTCGACATATACATCACCCCACGTTTGGATCGTTGAGGTCTAAGAGGAGGACGTCGAAGTCCAACAAGCCGCTGGAGGGTCGAAGCTATGCTCGAATCTTATGATCCAGCTCCTACTCACCCCTCCGGTGACCCTGAGCTATCTTTTGAGATCAAGAAGGGGCTGAGATGATAGGTCCTCATGTGCTGTGCTACGACGTATTCCACATAATTCACCTATAGAGTTTAGAAATTCATTAGTGCTATTATACATATAGTATATATAAAAATTTAATAAATAATATTTTAAGTTACCATGATCTGTTTGGACCTAGAATCTAAGTAATCATCGGTTCTCTTAGACTGGTGTGTGTGGCCTCCCACAACTACAGTTATCCTGGTACATAACCAACTGCCGTGTCCACACTAAGTAAATAATAAAATTAAGTTAATAAATAATATATATAATCAACTAAATATGAGATTAATATAAGTTTAAAATTTTTATCAATCTATCTGCTATAACATGTATGCCAATGGAGTCGCCGGTGTGTTTGATCGAATCCTGCTGGACTGTCCGAATCTACCGGACCCTCTATCGTCGATCAGAATAGTCCTCATTGCCCACTGGTCATGGAGGGCCTCCATATATCCTCCTGCATCTAGTGATTCATGAAAGACTTTCTATCTGATGGTGACTCAAAACTGAAGAACTCTATTGCAGACTACTTGAGGTTGTACATCCCATCTCGGAGTCTACATGTGGCCACCTCTTTGAAGGTTTGATGGTCAGTCTCCTCATCTTGAGGAGTCTCGAATCGATAGTACTCCTACAATTAGAAGCAAGATGTATTAATAAATAAATAAAAATTTAAAAATTTAAATTGAACACCTTTGACTTATCAGGAACATCTCTCAGACTACATCATGAGCTTCGAAGGCTAACTAGAGAATTCATTCACCGATCCTGACATCAATGTCAGATGATCTCGATAACCATATGGGACACCCCAGGCTCCTTAAATGCCTACAAAATTGATTTTGAATAAAAATATTGATTCTAAAATGGCTAAACTTTAAACATATTTCTCGAAGATCTAGTACTTACATGCAGCTCTGAACGGGATGACTCTCTATCTCCGACCGTGTCGGAGGTGCGCAAGCTAGGTGGGTCCTCTACTATGGTGCTTAGGCTGAGAGTTGTTACTGCTTTATGTGATTGTGGGATCAATAGTGATCCTACATCGTTCGAACCTGAAAGTAGTAAAATATCATAAAAAATAATATTAGATAATAGAGGATAAAATAATCTATTTTTTTTTAAAGTGTTAGAGTTTACCATGTGGTGTGGGTGCCATAGAACCATATGAGCTAGCCCCATGAGAGCTCTCTCCTCGAGGCTCTATCCTCTGGAGCTCTCTCTTCGACTGACATGACTCCATCCTCTAGAAGTAGATATTCTGTAATCTTTAAAAATAAAAATAAATAGATTTATAGATTAATTATACAATTATAACAAGCAATGCAAGAATTAAAATGATACAAAATAAGTATAAAAAGTAAATAAAACAACACATCAAAAAGATAAAGAAAACTAGCCGTTATGCTATCCCTTTTGAGGTCAACTCCACTGCGTGCCAGTCTTCTCCAATATGCTAGAGTCGACTCTTTTATTCTTGAGATCGATTCTTCAGATGATTAATATACTTATCACTACTCATCGACCTTTTCAGATATTTGGTACTCTTCGGATACTTCTTTCGATTCTTCCTCTTCTTCTTCTAGAATAGGATTGTCCTTTAAAACAAATCAAGTATGATCTACCTCCTCATGTTGGCCATCATGTAGGAGAATTTTAGAGCATCCAAGTCTGCATCTATTAAAGGTTGATGAACTCCTAATATTTCATCCTTCTGAAAGCATTCTAATAAATGGAGCTCTTCATCTTCTTTGAGCTCATAATGAATGGCTGAGACTTAATTTTGTATATAGCCCACCAATCTTTTTTTCCTCTCTCTCTTGATGGAAAAAGAGTATAATACACTTGAATAACTTATTGAACCAGCACAAAGGGATCGTTGACATATGCTTTTGATCTATATTTAATTTCTATAAGCCCGTTCCGTGGATTAACCTTCATACAATTATCGTTACAAATTATCAACTAATAAGTGCATCCTACCATCGACTAATAGGTATTGAAGGTCTTATCCTATTCAAAAATTATATTAATTTTATAAATTAATTACAGTAATCAAACGATAAGCAATAGGTGCTGAAAAAAATTTTGACAGTATTTTTTCTTAGTCCTCCCCACACAGTTTAAGATGTGTAAGGAGAACTAAAGAAAAATATTATCCAAAATTTCTCTCAACTCTCAACATACGTTTAATTACTATAATGATCTATAGAATTAATTATATTTTTTAAATTATTCATACTGGATAATCAATTGATTAATATACATAATTCTCTCATAAATATAAAAATATATAAGTGTATGGATGTCATAGAATATATACATTAATCAAAAAATGATTTATGGTTCTATACCATGCAATATTTTTAAAATTTTTAAATTAAGGAGTTCCAAATATCAAGTAGTATTGCAAATAGAGAGGGCTGAGACGTGTGTCCTATGCATGCAGACCTGGGCCGCACACCATACGCACCAAGGACTGCCATCCAAGATAGCTGGATCGCGAATCCCATGCTGATGGGCCAAACTGAGGCAGTCATGAAGGCGATCCCCCCAGCACCTCGGTAGGGCATCTAGGTAAATCCCACTATGGGGGTTCCAAAGTATTGAGTAGCATTACAAATGGAGAGGGTCAGGATGGCATCCCGCACATGCAGGCTTCGACCATATGACAATCGGGCTGTACGACCCGCGCACTAGGGACTGTCATCTAAGATAGTCGGGTCGCGCATCCCATGCCGATGGACCGAACCGGAGCATCCACGGAGGTGGTACCCCCTACCACCCCAGCAGAGCATCCAGCCAAATCTCACCTTGGGATTCTAAAATGCTGAGCATCATTGCAAATGGGGAGGGCTAGGACATCCGTGCATAAATTAAATTCAAACATCATTAATTTAAATAAATATCATAAATTTTAATTTAAATATAAAAAATTAGAAGAAGAGGAACGACATGTGGCGACAGCTCTACTATCATTGCCGCCGCCGTCGCTAATACTCATGGATGGAAGAATACGAGGAACGGTGAGGGAGGATGGCGAGGGTGTAGGGACGGCAGATTCAATGCATGGATGATGGATCCGACGCTGGGGATGGTGGATCCGACATGGGGGATGGTGGATTCAGCATGGTGACGGTGGTGTGGGGACTAGGTGCGGGGACGAGGGCTCCAGCAGGCTTTCGGCGGTGCAGTGGGGAAGAAGGGGGGAGGCAAGGGCGCAGGGACGACGGTGCATGGACTGGGGCATGGGGATGGTAGCGCATGGATTGGGGCATGGGGATGGGGCTCTGGCAGGGTTTTGGCGGCGTGGTAGTGGAAGAAGGGGGACTGAAGATGGGGGAAGAATGGGGGATGCAGGGGGCAGCGAAAAAAAATCGATCGGAGAATGGGGGAGATTTTAGGGCTCTATATTAGTGACGGCGAACGCTGCATCGCTAAAGCTATCACTAATAACTATTAATATTAAATAAATAAATATTTAAAATTTAAAATTATAATAATGATTTTGCCGTCGTAATAACCAAACGGTCCGTCGCTATGAGATGTTCGACCTTTTAACGATGGTTTTTTTTTGATCATAATTTTTTGTCAGTAAATATCCCTATTAGTGACGACTGATGTGCCGTCGCTAATAGCCATCGCTACTAAAGAATATTTTTGTAGAGGATCTGACACGACCCATTTAATAATCGGTTATGCATGACCATTTAATAAGTAGTCTGCATACGAATAGTGAATCACAACCTATTTAATAATCATGTCGTGCTCGTATTTAGGTTATCTGGGTCGCATCGTAAATGGGTTGACCTAGTAACAGGGACTTTATCACTTGCATATATATATATATATATATATATATATATATATATATATATATATATATATATTATATATATATATATTTTTTTGAGAAACAAGATGGCGCTAAACTTTAATATGTAAAACGTATACATACATAAGCCATTTGTTTCTCAGAGAAACTATGAGCTATGCCTTTCAAAATTCACAAAATTACTGAATCTACAGGCATAATAACCGTAAGTAGATGCTTTGATATGCTAATTAATTAGTATAGCCGCATAAAATTCTTCTACCAAACAGCTGTTTGCTTGCCATGCCACCGTAGGGGTTTGAAGACAAAAGAATAATGAACGGAGTTTCAACTCAGACCTTAAACTGATTTTAGATAACATAAAATATCATGATCATTACTCCCCTTCTCCTGCATTCTAATCCATATTTACAAATTTGCTCAAAAAATTATATCCAGAAATTTGATGTCCCTTTTTTTTTTTTTGCATAAGATTGAAGCATCCAGAAATTCAATGCATGAGGCTCCCGCCATTGCACGAGTTGGTGAAGGTCTGATCTATGCAACTTCATCCTCGAGTATAAGAATGTTGTTTTTTATGTTTCTTATTCGAAACATCTAGATCATAATGAAACAATCTTTTTATTACACCAAGGTTCATCCTCTAAGGACCATGTATTTGTACTTATAAAAAACAAGTCATAGTGGTGAGGTATTCACTTGGCTTAATTGGGAGGCTCTGTGCAAAACGAAGAACCATGGAGTCTTGGTTTTTACGATTTGAGAGTTGGACATAAATTATTCTTGGCTAGTGCTGCTGTGAATCTCATTTCCAAGCAACATTCTTTATGGGCTAACTGTATCCAAGTATGGTTTTCCTGGCTCACAGGAGACCTATAGGTGTAGAAGGAGATGCTCATCCATTTGGCAAGCCATTTCTTGTTCAATACCACTAATTTCAATTTGCTTTTCAGTGGCGAATCAAGGATGTAAATAGCATAGACATTTTAAATATTTCTTGTTCACTAATATTCCATTGAATCGAAGGCCTATTCCCATTAATTCTTAGATGTTCAGCATGTCTCTAGTTTATTTACAGATCAATCCTCTTCAAATATACTTTACCCCAGGAAATATACAACTCAAAGATGGTTGCTGAAATTTATTTTATAGCTATCCCGAAAATGACCGTTTGAGTTGGTATAAAACTAATTCACATAAATTGAACGCTCAAGATGTCTATAGCGTCTTGATGGTTAATTTTCACTCTAGAGACGTTGATTCAGAGGTCTCCTCCTCAGTGTGGAGGTTAGGGGCCAATCCAAGAGTTTAGTAATTTTGGTGGAAAATTGCCTGGCAAAAACTTCCGTGCAAGTCTATCCTAGCTTATCTATCTATTCTTGCACTTCTGACGCCACTTGTAATGCTTGCGATATAGAGCAGGTTTTGGACCATGCATGTTCTATCTTTGTGCCACATTGCTAGTGTAACTTAGGAACATCTTTCTATTATAACTTTGTTCCCTACAATTTCAATTCTTTTGACTCTTTATTGAGGAACCTCTCATAAATGAATTCACTTTTACTAAAGTTCATCAATGTTTAGTGCGGTTAGTTGCTATGGAGGCAAGAATGATCGGACATTTCAGCAGGCTACTCCAAATTTGAGATTTATTGCTCATCAATCTGTTCATCTGGCCCTTGAGCATGTGGAGATATTAATTAGTTGTTCCTTACTTCAATCCTTCAGAGCACTGGGTCGTCTGCAACTCTAGTAGCTTCTCTTTCTCTTTTTTGTATAGCTTCATTTGGTACCCCTCCATCTTGGGACTTTGATAATCAACTTTGATCACTTTCTTAGAGGTAATCAATATATTGCTGGATTCCTTATTTGAGATCATTTTGGCCATCTCATCTATAGTACGAGGTGATTTTCAGTTATATGGATCCCTATGACTAAGCTAAGAGTTGCATGAGAAGGGCTTATGGCTGCAATTTTCACTATATAATATGTTATGGTGATTACTGTGAGCACTTCGGATCAGTGCTATATTACAACACATGTCAAGCTCTGAGGTCATTAATACGACCGCCGACCACCGTATGAGCTGAGGAGTCGATCTCCGTGCCGAGCTAAGACGTCCCCAAGATCTGACCTATATGTGAACTATTCAGCCGACTTATCTCTTCAAGGTGCGCGATAGCTGTCCATCTCGAATAAGATAAGATTTGGCTAACCATCTCCCTTGATCTCACGGGAGCGTTTAAGGGCGGAATTATCTTGCTCAGTTTGGCATATCTACTGGTCCGGTAATCTCGAGATCATACAATCTAATAGCTAATAATCCAGCTGTTCGATATTTTTCTATATAAACAATCAGAGCCCGAGGATCCAAGTAAATTCAATCAAATCCCTCTTAGAGAACTCGTTGCTGCTTCCTTATTTTTCGTTTTTCTAACTTGAGCATTGGAGGATGATCGTCGAAATCACACCCTCTGGTTGGAAACTTATTTTACAGATCGCTCCAACACCAGCACCACCGCTCGAGGTTCCTAGGTGTCTGACTCTGACCAATTTAAGCAGCAATAAATAGAAGAAGAGTTTCATTCGCATTCATAGCTCCAATAAGGACATCTTTCTAACTTTCCAATGCCGTCATTTTTCGATAGACGGCCAGTTAGACTGACAATCAAGTTCAACTGCCGGTGTCAGAAATCTCTCTGATGGTTCAATCGATCGTCCCACCACCGGTTCAACTAGTCCTGTCGGTGTTAGTCACGGTCGATCAATTTGGTTAGCTCTTCCAACAAGTTTAACATCTGATGACTGCAGTTCAAGCAGTTCAAATCTTTCTCGTGCCCTTTCATGCGGCACCACAGCCTCCTCAGGCTATCCCTGCACCCCTTACACTGGTGCGTCATGTGATTCCCTCGATGGTGCCACCTGTGCCTTCCATAGTGGTGCCCCCGCAGAATCATGTTTTGTCTGTGGCTTTGCAGCCACAATCTCAATTAGAATCGCAGGTGCCTCCTCAAAGTTCGAAGAGGAGATTAACCCATCAAAGTCGCCTTAGGGCCCAGCAGCCGGCCAGACGGCGCTCTCCAAGCCCATAATCAGGCCATGACTCGACCCCTGGACGTTGATCTCCTTTACGCTCTGAGGCTGGTACTATCCGTGAAGTTGACTTTGAAAGACGGTTTCAGAAGCTCGACCGACAGTTGGGGTAGAAAATTGAAAAGGCCCTCAACAATAATGGCTCTCGACCTGCCCTACGAAGGGATAACAGCCAGCTACCTTTCATCCGGGGATTGTGCAGGAACCACTTTCTCTGCACTTCAAACTACCTCAGCTGGAGATCTAAGATGGAACCACCGACTCCGTCGATCATGTGGAGACCTTCAAGGCATCTATGCTCCTTCAGGGAGCATCAGATGTAATCCTCTGTTGAGCATTCCCTCCAACTCTTAAAGAGGCCACTCGATAGTGGTACTCGAGTTTGAGGCTGACGTCTATCCATTCCTTTGAAGACTTGTGCCAGTCTTTTGTAGGTTATTTTATAAGTAACTGACGACAGCAAAAGCGATCCGACTATTGCATACCATCAAGCAAAAAGAGATGAGTTAATCCACTTTTTTATAAATAGATTCAATGTGGCGACCTTGAAGGTCCAAAATCTGGACCAATCGACTGTGATGGCCACAATGATGAGCAGTCTCTTAAGAAGACTTAAAAAAATCGTTAGTTAAGATTATTCTCAAGATCTCCCAGATATGCTTGTCTGTACGAAAAAGTATGTCCTCATAGAAGAGGCCTTTGCCAACGATACTCCTACTGGTTCGGCCAAGTGGGATCCAACAAGAAGCGCCATCCAAGGTGAGAGGAGAAAAGATGCCAGTGCTCTGATCCCTGCTCTCGAGGGGAATAATGGGGATCAAAATCGTCGATCCCGTAGTCTCCAAAAAGATTCGGCAACCATCACCTCCTCGACTGTACGATAGCTACACGCCTCTGAATATTCTCGAAGGGAGGTGTTGTTATAGTGGGGCCTGAGTTACTGAGCCTTGATGATGAGAACAAGATTAAAATGCCATCGAGATCTGAATAGATACTGCTTTTATCATCGTGACCATGGTCACGATACTGAAGACTGCCACCAGCTTCACGTTGAGATTGAGAGGCTTGTTAGGCAGGGGCAGTTGAATCATTTTGTCTAAAGAGTGGCCCCTCAACATCGAGCTCTGAGAGTTCAACAGCACCTCCTCTGTCTCAGCAGCATCTCCCTCAACCTCAACCACACCAAGCACCAGCGCGGCAGGAATGACAGCAGGGTGGAGGGCAAATGGTGGAAGAGGAGCGACCTATCTGAAGAGAAATCCACATGATTACTAGGGATCGTCTGGAATCCAGTGGTGTATGCTATAAGGAAGGCTATTGCCCAATCGAGTGGATGAAGTGGCATGCTCAGAAGCTTGTATGCTAAAGCAGCTCGATGGGACTCCAATATCAAGACCATAGAACTCAATGAATCTCCACATATATCACCAATGATGTAACTATTTTCTATGAAAATAAAATTTACAGGGCCTTCAGTTTGTAATTGGCACTCGAGTTCTCTAAGAGTCACTTCCTCCTTATACTCAAGATCCTAAATTATAACTACGGTCAACTAACGTAAGGGCTAACTTACTAGACCCTCAAAAAGACCTCGATGACTCTGGCTAACTTACCAGACCCCAGCAGAGCCTGAGTCATGTGAGAAGCGAAGGGAGATCCTTAGAAAACCTCTAGAGGGCTAACTTACCAGACCCTCGAGAAGACCTCGACGACTTCGAGGCGGGGCTAACTTACCAGACCCAAGCAAAGCCCAAGTCACACGAGAAGCAGAGGAGGACCTTAGAGAACCTTCAGAGGGCTAACTTATCAGACCTTTGAGAAATCTGATGACTTTGAGGTGGGGCTAACTTACTAGACCCCAGCAAAACCCAAGTCGTATGAGAAGTGGAGGAAGATCCTTAGAAAATCTTTGGAGGGATTACTAATCAGACCCTCAGAATGCCACCAGAGTGTGAGGTACTATAGGCATAAGCTCGCGCTAGTATGTACTGTCTCTCGCGCGAAGATGAGAAGTGTTAGATGCCGCAGGCATAAAATCCTGTAGGCACACAATGTCACTCATGAGGGATAACTAATCAGACCCTCAGAATATCATCGAGATGTGAGATGCTATAGGTATAAGCTCGCTGCTGGCACATACTGCCTCTCGCACGAAGATGAGAAGTGCTAGATGCCGTAGGCATAAGATCGCCGCAGACACACAATACCACTTATGAGGGATAACTAATCAGACCCTCAAAATATCATTGAGAGTGCGAGATGCCATAGGCACAAGCTCGCTACTGGCATACACTGCCTCTCGCGTGAAGATAAGAAGTGCTAGATATCGTAGGCACAAGATCACCGTAGGCATACAACGCTACTCATGAGGGATAACTAATCAGACCCTCAGAATACCGTCAAGAGTGCGAGATACTGTAGGCACAAGCTCATCGCTGGCACACACTGCCTCTCGTATAAAGACGAGAAGTGCTAGATGTCATAGGTATAAAATTATCACAGGCACACAATGTCACTCGTGAGAGATAACTAATTAGATCCTCGAAACACCATTGAAGAGCCCTAGATGCTATAGGCATAAGCTCGCTGTCGGCATGCACAATCTCTTCCGAAGAAGAATAAAAAGATGGGCAATGTACGGCTAGAGATATTACCTCAACAAGTACTCATTCCACCTAAGGTACTCTCTCAGACTCAGGAGTAGGGGTGTAGTGTTGAGATAATTATTATGATGTCTCAGATTTATAAACAGCTGGATTACATTCAAGTTATATTCAAGTTGTTCTAAACTACTCTACGCATATTCACTTGAATCGAAGTTGTCCTAAGAATATCTATACTAAAGTTGAGCAAACTAAAACCTTACTCATACTGAGCTGAGCACTGAGCATTTTCTCACGCTGATTCGAGCACCTATTTATGTTGTTTCTATGAGCTGAGCAAAATCCATAGTCTACAGATACAAATTTTTTAAAATAAAATATTTTTTTATTTATTAAAATCTTTACAAAGAAAAAGTCAGTGCTACAAGTACTTTACAAACAAAAAGCCAGTGCTACAAGCACTTTACAAACAAAAAGGCGATGTTTCAAATACTTTGGGGGATGATTGCTCCAGGCACAATCTTACGAACAAGAGAAGAAAATGAGAATGTAAAGGAAGAATAGGAGGATAGTAGAAGAGGAGGATAGTGGAAGATGAAGGGAAAGAAGAGAAGATGAGAAGGGATGTCCCGCTGCAATCGACGGAACATCAGATCGATCAGGTGAGCTGGTTCAATCTTCATCCATCAAGGACTTCGCCTCCTTAACATTTGGATGAGCTGATTCAATCTTCATCCATCGAGGTCTCTACCTCTTCGTCGGTACCGCCACTTGTATGCCGTAAAGTTTCAGATACGGCATTATCCTCAGTAGACGGATCTTACAATTATCAAAGCCCTAGATGAAAGCAGCGACAGCAACATCGAGCAACTTCCTTCAAAACATCATGGAATCTCAGAACTCCATGATATAGTACTTTCAGACTACAGGCGGATGCACTCGAGCTGATGGAAAAGACTGATCGTAGGAGGCAAAGAGGCAGAGCCCCATGAGAAGTGGATGCGTCGGCCCGTCTAGCTCTCCCCCTTTCACGGGCTAAGTACCTCTGACAAGCGTCCCTCACAATGGCATTCCACTCTCTCACCCATCTCTTAATTAATTTAAGGGTGGTAGGTTCAAAGGCGACGATATGGCAACAGCTAGAGAAAGGAACTTCTTGCCATAAAAAGAGGAGATAGAAGGAGTAGAGATTCTTTGCTCTCTGACCCCCTGTTTAAGCACTAGCAGTCAGACCAATCGCCAATCGATGCTTCTCAAGAGTTAATGACCAAGCGATTAATGTTGCGCCTTCTCCAAAGAGGGAATAAATTCCTAGGATGCTTCACAAAAAAAACATGCCCACGTGGTGCATCTTCATAGACCCTGTGTCGCCTCCCAGGTGTGGCCTTATCGGGAGAGTCATCGATCGCTATTTTTTATAATCTTCCGCATTCAAAGGAGCAGAACAAGTTATCATCCACTTAAATTATCTCGAATCAGTATGAGTAAGTTCACAAAATAGAAGTATGATAAAAGACTA
Organism: Elaeis guineensis; assembly: GCF_000442705.2. Taxonomy (NCBI): domain Eukaryota; kingdom Viridiplantae; phylum Streptophyta; class Magnoliopsida; order Arecales; family Arecaceae; genus Elaeis; species Elaeis guineensis. Next base: position 524,017 of record NC_025998.2, on the reverse strand, counting down.
CTCATTTTATTCCTTTCAAGATTCTCTTACAATGATCTTATAAAAAATATAAAAAAAGAGAAATACAGAAATTACAATACGGTGCTTGGAGCTAAGGTGCCAACACTGAGACATCCACTACAGTAGGATCTCAAATTTTATCTAAAAAATTCAAATCCAGACTCGAATATTTGGCAGCTACTCGAGCTCGGATAGACTACCTTTCGACGTCATAAGCATCAGCGGAGTACTGAGTTCTTTTTCTGCATATTCCTCCGAGGCTTGGAAGTCCTCCACAGCCTTAGAAGCGGCCTTGGCTCTTTGCTTCTTCTCCACCTCTAGTCGAGCCTTTAGCTCTTTTATCGCTTTTTGCAGGTGAGAGTTCTCCTCACAAGCGTCACGTTCCTCTTCGATTGAGCTTCGAGCTCTGCTACCTTGCCCGATAGCCAAAAATTTTTCTCAACAATTTTTCTCAACGCCACCTCGATATCTTCGGCTCTCTTTTCGACAGCGTTGGCTTTCATGGAGACTTCTCCGACTTCCCTTGTGGCCCTCTCTTTCGCTCTTTAAGCATCTCAGCTTCGAGTTTAGATTTCTTTGCCTCTTTGGCTAATTCATGGGAGCTTTCAATATACCTATTCAAGTAATGGGTAAGCTGGTCAGTAAAGAAAAACTCATAAGTAATAAATGAATATGCAGTAAGTGCTAAATGAGAAAGTCTCAATATACCGGATGAGGTAATCTACTGCTCTTCTCCTCATCTCCCTCTGAAAAATACATAGTAACTCATTCACGTCGGCAGGAAGGAGCAGTCCGAAGAGTAATTCGTTCGCTAACGTGGGATCCCTCAGTGCTGAGACCTCCAGCTTCAACCCAGCTGATGCAGTTTCAACACACCGATAATCTCAACTGGTGCCTCATCCAAGAAGGATCCGACAACGTGTGAGGCTGGTGGGTCGGAGAGCTAGGAAGAGCAGATAGGCTCAGAATCACCTCCTCCAAATCTTGTCTGCATGGCTCACCCAGTCACTTGTAGTAGCTGAGGTGGTGGATGAGCCACTTCTCTCCTGCATAATCTCATGGCCTTCTGGATGAGAAGATTCGGATTCTCTGACCTTCAAAGTCAGTTGTGCAGAATCTCCGATTCTAATCCGGAGGCATTGCCCAGTGACGGACTTGGTATTTCTCTTCCGCAGAGTTTTTTTTTTTTTTTTTTTTTATGGGCTCGAGTCTTCCCAACATCTAGCTCTGCAACCATGATGATCAAATCGTAAGATGAATAGAACCAAAAGATTTAAGACCAAAATAGCTGACTCGCATATCTTGAGGAGTGACTTGACTGATACCGATGTTGAACAACGTCTGAGCCGACAGTAGCTCTTTCAACTCTGGAATCTTGAGGCTCCGTAGAGTTGCCATCTCCTGCTCCAAGCTCTCATTCATCGAAGGTTCCTTTAGCACAGTCTCTCGAGGTTCGCCCTAGGAAGAAAAATTTAGTCTTCGCCTAATGTTCGTGAAATGAAGAGAAACCTCAGCTTCCAATCGTGCACGATGGAGGGCAAATCCAAAAATATCAGGCAGAAGCCATCTTTCTTCTTCCGTGGAGTTACATACCACCACCTGCGTGAGTCTGGATGCCGCTTGAGACTGAAAAGAAAATGAAAGAATATAACATTCGATGCAATCCTAGCCAACACGTATAATACGGTGAAGCCGTAGATATACTGCCATGTATTTGGCACCACCGTACACGGTGATATCTCAAAATAATGAAGGAGCACTACAAAAAAGGTGGAGAGAAGCCTCAGTTCAACTCGAAAACACTCCTCATAGAAGCCCACACGTCCTGAAGGTGGACAACAGATTCAGTCATCCGATCCCAGAACTTCGAGTTGGAATGCGGGAGGTATTTGATATTATGCATGCAACAGATTATATCCCACTCCATCAACTCTGATTTGAAGTCCAGTGGCGCAAAGTTAGTCTCCATGGTGGCCATCTCTCTCTCTTATGTCGGAAAGCCACGAAAAGATGAAGAAGAGAAGAACTCACAGTAAAAGAAGAAAATCAAAGCTTACCGAGGTCCGCATTTAGTTTTGTCTGGAGATTTTAAATAATCTCATACCTTAACGAGATATCCAAAAGCTGCCTCCCGTCGACATATTAATTACAAAAGACGTGCATCGCCAGAAGACTGACGTATGCACGACACGTGGAGACTACGAATGGACATGATTGTTGTCACTGATATGGTAGTTAATGCTAATGGAGGCGAATTGTATTTGTACCACTTTTGGAGGAATACATGCAGACGTGCTCCAATTCCTCTCACTCGGATGCAATTCAAATTATGATCTTTTCGAAATCTATATGACAGCAGGAGCCAGCTCGAATTTTTACCCTAACTTTAGCTCAGCTCATACTCTATTTGAAGCATAGCTCAGGCTAAGTATTCGTCTGAGCTATTTACTCTAATCAGATTTTGCAGTTACTGCCAGGAGCTAAGCACACATTAAAAACTAAAAAGCATGACTTTTATTCATCAAAAGAAGAAAAATACATATGTTCCTGTGGAGACTCTAGTATAAGGCCAGGGGCCTCAGATCACAAAAAAAAAAAAAGAAAAGAGCATGAATCACTCCTCAGGGGGATTGCTGGGACGATCATCTGCGAGATGGTATTCCTCAGCACCGACACTGTCTTTGATCTGAAAAGCTGCGTCGATCTTGTCCATCTCGTCTGAAAAATAGGATGTTATTATAAATTTCGACCAGCTATCCGACGACACTACCTGTAAATCTTTGTCCAGACAATCAATTTGAAGATGCTTGACAAAATCAGGAGGAAGATGCACCTGGGCAATGGACTTGCACTTCTTAAAGCTCGTGAAGAACATTGCTTTGCAAGCTTAGGCTATGATCTTAGCCCTTTTTTCTTCAGCCGCTTTCTCCTACTTTCAGCACATTTGAGAAAAATTTTCTAATCTATAAATTTACCCTAGAGAAGCTTGTGATTTATCTTTCTCTCTTTCAACCTCTTCTTCAAGTGCTCCACCTCTGATCTGATCTCTTGGACTCCCGAGAGCAGCTCAGGGGAGGTCTGAACTCCTCTGGAAGCAAAATGCCCATCTCCTCAAAGAGCTCTCTCTCCTCAGCTCACTCTTCAAAGATTCTGATCCTCTTAGATGGACCACCACTGAGGTTCCTTTGAGAATGAGTTTCAAAACTCAGAGAACCTCTTCTTGCTTCAAGTGTCCTCCTCAGGTGTTTCAGGCCATCACGGCTCCGACGACAGTTTCTCTCAGCCTCAGATATCTATTTTTTAAGGGTTTTGATCCTCCCCTCGAGGTCTTCAACCTTTTTGTCGGTCTTAGATTTCTATTATTCGAGAGCCTCAATCCATCTTTTAGCCTGCCGCAATTCTTCATCCCAACAAAAAATTGACTCCCGAACCTCTTGAAGAGCTTCCTCAATAAGGTTGAGTTCTTTGGCCAGCTCAATGTTATCCCTCTCTAGATATTCAAATCGATACATCAGCTAGTTGATCTCCTCTTTCTCCATCGTCGAAGAATCGAGGTTGGAATTAACGAGGCTCGTCAAACATTGACCCACATGTGCAAGGGATCTCAAGGCATCGGCAGACTGCTTCTTCCCCCTTTGTTCATTGAGAAACAACTTTTTGATTGGTGGTAGGAGATTTCTCAAGTATTCTGTCATAGATTAGAGGATCTTTCCTATGGATGGAGCACGAGGCATCAGATCTGAGGGTCCTGTATGAGCAATGGATGCAAGAAAATATCCAGCAGGAGTCGCCATCTCTAGAGATCCTCTAGTCTCTATCGTCTTGGTCAGATCTTTCCTCGAGTTGCCAACCACCTCTTGCATCCATACTTCTTCAGACAGATTTTTTTCAGAGCATCCCTCGACGCTTGTCTCTGGTGCCATCTCTGTCAGCGTCCCACTAGTTGGGACTTCCTCTAGAGAACCCTGCGTCGCACCTTCCAATGGTTGGACCATGGGTTCGATGGTAGGAACAGTATGTTCTTCTTCCCTAACCATAGGTCTCGTTTTAGCAATCGAAACCACAACCTGCCTCCTACGAGCTAGAATTTGCTCAAGTCTCTTCACGCACTGTAAGTCCTTTTATTCCAAAGAATCATGACGGACAATCAGCATAAAAATATTTGTGGCTACCCATTCCTTCAAAGAGCAAATTTAAAAGAGAAAGAAAATGAAAGGCTATCACAAAATGATTAAAACCTCAAAGAGACCATCCTTTGAGTGGTTCCATCAGTTACGTTCATCCGTGTTAGCTGCATTAGGCTGACGTCATCCACCTTAAATGCAACAGAAGCAAGTGTGAAGGTAGAAGGGCTTGGCATTGGATCTGAGGTATCTTTGGAGTACTTCTTTCATCTGATTCTCAAACTTAGGAGTAGGGAGATCGTGTTACGATGTGAGCATCTCGGATCAGCGCTATATCATAACATATGTCAAGCTCTCAGATCATTAATACGATCGCTAACTACCGTATGAGCTGAGTCTATCTTCGTGCTGAGCTGAGGTGTCCTCAAGGTCTGATCTATATGTGAACTGTTCAATCGATTTATCTCTTCGACGTGCGTGACAACTGTCCATCCCGAATAAGATAAGATTTGGCATAACTATCTCTCATGATCTCATGAGAGTATTTAAGGACTGAATTATCTCATCCAGTTTGGCATGTCTAACAGCTCGATAATCTTAGGATCGTGCTATCTCATAGCTAATAACCCAGTTGTTTGACATTCTTTTATATAAACAACCAGAATCTCGAGGACCTAGGAAAGTTCAATCAAATCCTTCTTAGAGAACTTGTTACTGCTTCTTTGTTCTCTATTTTTCTGACTTGAGCGTCAGAAGATCCTCGCCGAAGTCATAACTTCCGATTTGGGACTTATTTTGTAGGTCGCTCCAGTACCAGCACCACCACTCGAGGTCCTTAGATGTTCGACTCCGATCGATTTAAGCAGCAACATAATGAAAAACAACTTTGCCTAAAACTCTAGTATTATCATTAATTGGATCAGCAAGAAGACTCCTACACCATCGAGTCTTCTTCTTCTTAATATCCTCCATGTATTTGCATCTTTATATTTCTTCACTGTAAATAATATATTTAGAAGGGCTAAGTTTTTTGTGAATTAAGTGGGGCAACTATAGAGGCTAAGATATATATTTACTTATATGATGTTGTTCATACCATCGAATCCTCTTCTTCTTGATATTCCCCATCTATCTACATTTTTGGATTTCTTCATTGCAAAACATATGTTTAGAGAGGCTAATTTTTCTGTGGATTGATTGGCAAGTAGAGATTTCAATTGATATTTTCTCAAATATGCTATTTATCCATAGTTATCTCTATTACTACAAACTGATTGATTTTGGACTTTTTAATTTGCGGTCACATTGAGGCCATTTAAAGGTATTGTTTTCTTTATACAGAAAAAAAATCACAATTGTAGAGATTTATTAGAATCATATATAGATATATTGCGGACAAAGGTCGGCCCTTTACGTGAGGTATTGTCCGCTTTGGTCTATGGATCTCACGATTTTGCCCCTTAAAAGATGCCTCACTGGAAAATTTTTTTTCTTCTTATGAGCGTGAGTCGCTCTTGACTCACAATCGATGTGAGACTATTGGTGCCCTCTATATTATTAGAACCATAGCAGAGCCTCCAGTCAAGGGGCTCCGATGTGTACAGTCCGAGGAGCTCACAGTTAGTCGAGGCAGACCTCGACCCCTACTGATGGACTATTATTATGGATAAGGGCTCAATCCATCATGTGAGGTATTGTCTACTCTGGCCCATGGGCCTTATGGTTTTGCCCTTAAAAAATACCTCATGTGGAAAAAAAAATTTTTCTCCTTATATGCACGAGTCCTCCTTGACTCATAATCGAGATGGGACTATTGGTACCCTCCATATTATTAAACTATGAAGATACAAAATGTGAGGACAGTATTTATTATTCCATCGAGTCTCTATTTTTTTTTTTTTGATATGCTCTCCCTGTTTGTGTCTTTAGATTTCTTCATTGCAAATCATGTATTTAAAGAGACTAACACTACTAAAAAGGGACTATGGCAGTGCTTATACGATAGTGATTTTGAAAATTGCTACCATAGAATCTACAGCAGTGGTTATTCGTAACTACTATCGTAGGTCGAACCTAGCTTTGTCGATCATTAAAATTTATTTCGACGGCCATGAACGACGCTTGATGATCGATAGATAGAGACTACCAATTTATCCAAAAATTTATGATGATATTTTGATAATATTTATAGTATACTATCAAAATTTTACTTCAATCAGACATTATTAGTATGGTCAAATTTGTACAAAATAATTTTGATCATTAAATAAAAATGAGTGATCTAAGGCAATCGACATCCGATTGAGCTGATTTTTTGGATAAATAATCTTTGTTAGTATTTAATCATTTGTACAGTGATGATCATAATATTTAAATATGTATATATTTTATAATTCACTTAAGCACATCTTATAAAAGTACAAGTATAATTACTTAAAGAATTTAAGAATGAGTAGTAAGCGACATATAATTTTAAATCATTCATATATGTAAATTTGAATTTTATGATCATCACCATATAAATAATTAAAATATTAGCAAGATTATTTATCTAAAAAATTACCTAAATCGAACGTCGTTTCACCTTTTGATCAGTTCTTTTTTATTTAATGATCAAATCATTTATGTTAAATTTATCATGATAATGATGTCCGATTGAATAAAATTTTAATAGTATACTATAAATATTATTGAGATTTCATCATAAATTTTTAAATCCATTAATATCTCTATCTATCAGATCATCATGGGTCATTCGTAATCGTTGAAATCAAATTTTAATGATCGACATAGCTAGGCTATCGGATCGAGATGTCTTTTATGATAATACTCTAATGATATTTATTTAGATAATGAAAATGAAGATCTGTTTGAAATTCAATTTACTATTACAGGTTCATGTAATCATCCAAAATTATTTATAAGTATCGACTAAATTTTTTAAAACTCTATTTGAGGGGTTAAAATAATATTTTTTTATAAAATTATCATCATAATTTAGATCTTGAAAAGTTATATGAAATAAAAAAAAATTATCTAAATCTAACCTGTGGATCAAAAGTTATGGTCTTTAGAAGAAAGTGGAAAGAGTATAAATATAAAAAAAATAATTATAGTAGAATAGGAGGGGTAGCTCTTTGACGAAGTCAAGCATCGAATCTGGGCAAAGGCCCAAGTTCGAATCCCACAAGAGACATTGACCGTGCAATATTGTTCTTTGATCATCTATCGGCCGACCCGCACTCCACTGTCGGAAGGCTACCACCGCCGCCCCCCCCCCCGACCTGCTGGCGGGTGGCTGTCATCTGTCGCCATTGTAAACCACTGCATAGGTTATCTATGGTAGCAGTTGGCATAACTGCTGCTTAGCTTAAGGCTACGATAGCGGTTTGGAAACCACTGCAGTAGCTAAAAAATCACTATCGTAGGTTATTTACGATAGTGATTTTAAATCACTGCCATAGGCCATTTTTATAGTAGTATAATTTTTTTGAGATTGACTAGCAAATAGAGATTTTAATTATGATATTTTCTCAAGTTATGTTATTGTTGAAAATTATGTTCTAAAGCAATTGGTTTATTGTAAATAATTGGATTTTGTATATGAAATATTGATCAATGAATAAAAATTATTTTGACTTTTTCATCATAAAGTGAATATCTTCATTATTAGAATTTGTTTGTGATGGAGTCTTAAACTATATTATAATCGATAAAGAAAGATTTATCGAATAGTTTTTAAATATGTTCGTGACCAAATGATACGCATTAATAGGACGATGATGTTTATTGAATGTTGGTCGTTGTGTACCATATAGGTTAGTTATCCTCATAACCAAAGAGTGTGAAGATACTAATATGGCATATAGGTGAGATGTAGGAGTATATTGTACTGAACAAGTGACTCATCTATTGAGCGTTCTGCTGTCAAGAGCAGCATGTGAAACGTATGGATATAATATCTCTCAGATCTGAGTTCACTATAGTGACTTGCAAGCAACTCACTGTGCTTAGGTATCAGACTACCTGCATTTCTAATACAGTGACGAAAGGCTATCGGATATAATCAAGTACTTGCAAAATCTGTGTATGGATCAAGATAGGATTGACCCCTCTGAATTATAGGAGTTAATGCATCATGTATTTCAATTTAGTAAAATCTTAACCAGGATAATCCATGTGATGGATTTAAAAGATTAAAATATAATATGGATTACTATTTCAGGATTGACAATTAAATCCTAGGTCTCTTTGAGCATTAAGATCAAATGGATGAATTATGCGGTAACCATGTATCGAGATTTTTGAATATTATTTTGCAAATATTCAATCTTTCAGACGTCGGGTATCATTGCTAGATAATCACTTCGATTAGTATAGCAATGAATTCTATACTACCGACTTAGTATTCGAACCTATGGAGTCGCGCACAGAAGTCAAACAATGTAAGAAAGAATTGATCAAATATTTATATATTTGATTTAAAGTATAAGACTTGATTGAACATGTAGATTAATTTGATTGATAATTAAGTTATAGATCATACAGAATTAAATACTGACTATATTCAGTTAGCACTACGCATGAGGTGTGGGTTTGATTCCGGAGATGAATTAAATCAAATCAATGATCCAAGTAATTATGAAAGAATGATTGAGTCCTAATTACTTTAGATCAGATCTAATCTAATTAGACTTAATTTTATTAAGCTTGATTGGGTCGATTTATCAAGTTGGACTTGGACAAGAATCCTAGTTGGATTAGAATCAGTAGTCTCTTCGAAATTGGTTCGAATCGGATTTGAATTGGATTCGAATTGATCTAATTCTGATTTGATGTATTTAGCTATTTTTTTAGACATTGTCTCTCCTTATGGGCCGGCCAAATGGTTGGAAAGGGACTGAAAAAAGTTCATCCTCACTCCTACAGTATTTGGTGTGCATGCGAAGTAGAGGATCCGTGAATCCGGATCTCACGAAGTATATTGATTGAAGAGCTTCTTCAATCTTAATCTCTTTTTTACTGTGAATTAAAGTAAAATTATAAATATTATAAAAATTTTAATTACTAATCTATTCTTTCCTCCTGGCTTTTGATGCGATCGATGAATTTTTTCTTATTTGGTATAAGAACCAGTCCTGTATGTTATGATCACATAGTCAAATTTGAAGATTTTTTGGATTTTTTTTGATCTAGTTTTGAATCAAAATTTTTATATGATTAAATTTTAATTTCTTTGATATCTCTTGTATATTTTTTATTTGGTTTTGATCAGAGTATCGAATCGAAATCAGCCCCTGAATCCAAACTATGAAATCTATTTTAGCAGAATTTTCTGTGCAGATTTTTATACTGATTTAATACCCGATTATGCATGGATTTAAATCTATTTTGATAGATTTTTTTGATGTAATTTAATTAGATAATTAAAGTTTGAATCAGGCTAGATCTAAATTTGTTTGACAAAGTTTCAGACCTGATTTCAGCGTAATATCGATACATATTTGATCACATGTCTAAACAAATTTTTTTATGCAATCATACATATATTTTTGAAACAGATTTTTATATTATTTTAGTCTAAATTAATTATTTTATATATTATATAAATTTAGTTTCAGATCTGAAATAATATATTGATACGATGATATAATGGATTAGATGTATAACATGTATGATATGATCATATTCATGTGCATGTCTAGTTTGTTTGATAATTTACATGGTGATGTAATTGATTTTTAAATTAGATTTTAGATCTTAATAGTCCAGTACTCGAATTGAGAGAATCATCAAGCTGTCCAATTATAAGAGCAAGTAGAATTTAAAGATCCTCTTTTTCTATTCGATGGGGTATTTTATGATATGTAGGGATGCCATTGTGATCAAGTCTCATGATGAAGAAATAAAAAAAATTCTAAAATTATTTTGATCATGAATATATTTAGATTAGATCTAAAATAATTTATGATTAATTATAATTTTAGTAAATTAAATTTAAATATAAAATTAATTTTATGATCTGAATTGTATGATTGCATATGATGTAGAAATCTGAATTTTATAATACATATATGTATACATGAAATTGATACATGTTTAATTGTTAAACATAGTAATTAAAAATTATTAATAATTTGAAATATATGATATGCTTCACATAAAATTCTAGTAGAAAGTTTACAAAATGAAATATATGTTTCACATACTTAATTTAGAATTAAGTTTTTAAAAAGATTTAGATTTGAGAATTGAAAATCTTAAGACACCTCATAAATCAATGGATAATGGGTTAGCATAAATCAGATCATCTAACTGGATTAAACCTAATATTAAAAATAAATATGGATCAATTAGAGATATTGGTTATATCTAATCAAATATTGAATTAGATTATATCAAAATTTTTTTAGATCAACCTCAATAGTTGTAGCTTGATCAAGTCCATATTTTTGACCATACCAATTGGACCATGATCGTGATTTAATGATTTAGCCTGAGTCTTTTGGCTAACTGAATTGCAACTAATCCATCAATTGGTGTCTAAGATAAGTTTGACAATATTACAAGGTAATTCGATCAATGATTTTTAATTAGGAGTCAGCTTATCTGACCATTTCGATGGTGTCTAAGGCAAGTCGAGGCAGGTTCTCTCACTGATTTTACTTATCTAGCCAATTCGATAGATTATATTTTGATTAGATCACTAATTGTTTCGATTTGACTTATGCCATTAAGATAAATTAGTATGATGATTTAGGTATCTCTAGATCAGCGTATATGAAGTTTTTTTCATGACTTGATGAAGTCAGTGGGAGAATTTATGACTCGCAGGTCAATCTTTCTCTTATTCTCAAATTATTAAATTAAATTTTTTAAATTATTAGATTCTTAAAATAATACAGTTATGGGATAGCTAGTTCATACCTTCCATTAAGATGTGTGATAATACATCCAATATTCTAAATAGGCATTGGAGGCACCACACGTCTGGTGTCTATTGGGTATTGAAATTATCATTCATCATATGACCTCCTTGTTGTGTCCTTTAGATCAATGGGCAGGTTGGCCGAGTCACACTCGAGCTTGGGCATTCATTTGTTGGATGCATTTGGTGTTGTTATATTAATGATTGGACCAAACCAGAATTTTCAGTGGAGGTGCCACATGCCTGTTGAAGAAATGCCTGGGGTAAAATCTAGTTACTAAAAATTATTTGATAAAATAATTAGTTATGTACCTATCCATGGATGCACCAGGGTTGGTCGAGCCATACTCAGACCTGAATACAGTCTGTGTGGATTCTAGTACCCACTAAAAAGTTAATATAATTTTTTGAATTGGAGATAGAGGCTATAATTCGTATAAAATAGTGAGAGAATCTTTAGACTAAAGTTCATATCTTTAGAATTTAAATAATTCATATACTAATAGACTTTTGATTTTCTTTTCAGCTATGGCCAACACATTATCGTTCCGATCGCTGTTGGACAGCGATAAGCTTATTGGACCAAATTTGGATAGCTGGTATCGAAAGCTTAAGATCATCTTAGAGCACGAAAAGATCTTATACATGCTTACGGATCCTGCATCCGAAAAATCTGCTATCAATGCACCTTGTGCTGCAAGAGACACTTATATGAAGTGGCTTAGTGACCGCACTACAGTGCATTGCGTTATAAGGGCAGCCATAAATGATAATTTAGCCGTAAGTTTGAAGATACGTAATTCGAGAAGATGATTCAATTATTGAATGAGTCCTTCGATATCCCTGAGGATGCTGAAAGACATAAGACCTCTTACGTTGTATTCAATGCTCGTATGCGAGAAGGAGCATCAGTTATAGATCATGTATTGTATATGATCAAGTAAATTGAATGCTTGAGCAAACTTGGCTTTCTGTTGCAAAATAATTGGGCAAGGATACTATCCTAAACTCGCTACCAAAATCCTACCTGCTCTTCTTGAATCATTATAGAATGACCAAGCCTACAGTGAACTACCATGATTTGCTAGGGTTGCTGCAAACATTCAAGAAGGACCATCAGCTCCAGAAAGAGCTAGTGCATATCGTGGGAGGATCATCTACAAGTCATTGTTCCTTTAAGAGAGGAAAGAAAAAGAAAGTACAAAAGAATCATGCCGTCAATCAAAAGCTAAAGCAAGATAAAAAATTAAAAATCGATAAGAGCCTGGTAGAATGCTTCTTCTGCAAGAAGCTGGATCATTGGAAGAAGAACTGTCCTATATATATTGCTTTTCTTGATCCAAATAGGTCAAAGAACAAGAGAAACAAGCAATCAATTACTTCATAAGTACTTATATGATAACTCTTTATAATTTTTCTACATGTGATATTATTATTTAGATATTGGATATCAAAAGTCTGATTAATATTTGTAATTCATTGCAGGGACTGCAAGTCAATAGAAAATTTAGAAGAGACGAGCGATTCTTGAATGTTGGAAATGAAAGTCTTATTCCAGTTCTAGCTTTAGAAACCATGCAGCTTGTTTTCAAGTCTAGTAGTATCATATTAGATGAGTATCATTATTGTCCTTCCTTTCTGATGAATGTCATCTCTGTAGGCTTTTTGGTCAAACTTGATTTTAAGTTTTTAATAAAAATAATTTTTATGATATCATTATGAATGATACTAAAATCATGCAAAGATAATTGAAACATGACATATACTTATTATCACAGCCTATTGGTGTAATGTACACATCGAACAAACGTCTTAGGATAGATAACGTCAGCGATACCTACCTTTGGCATTATAGGCTGGGTCATGTAAACAAAAATAGGATAGACAGGTTAATCAAGGAGGGTGTCCTTGAAATTAATGATTGTGAATCATTACCGACCTGTGAATCCTATCTACTTGGTAAGATGACCAAGTCATCTTTTAAGAAAAAAGATGAGCGAGCCAGTGATGTTCTAGGCCTAGTACATAGCGATATATGTAGACCTATGAACATAAACATCAGAGGAGGATCTTATTACTTCATTATATTTACTGAGGATCTATCGAGGTATGGATACGTCTACCTTATAAAGCATAAATCCGAATCATTTGAAATGTTCAAACGATTCCATAATGAAGTAGAAAAATAGATTGAGATGAGTATTAAAACTCTTCGATTAGATCGAGAAGGTGAATATCTCACCAGTAATTTTCTAACGTATCTAGAAGAGAATGGGATTCTCTCATAATGGACCCCTCTTGAAACATCACAACATAATGTGGTGTCAGAAAAGAGGAATCCAATACTGTTAGATATAATTCGATCTATGATGGATTTTGTAACTCTGCCAATCTTCTTTTGGAGATATACTCTTGAAATTGCCTGCTACATAATAATGTTTCAAGTAAGTCTGTAAATAAAATACTATATGAGATATAGTCAGAATGTAAGCTAGTACTCTCATATCTTAGGATTTGGGGATATCTGGCTTATGTAAAGTATTTAAAGATAGACAAGTTTAGACCTAGGTCTGATAAATGCTTGTTCGTAGGATACTCAAAAAAAAAATAAAAGATACTATTTCTACCTTGCTGAAGAACAAAAGGTGTTCGTCAGCAATAGAACAGTCTTTTTAAAAAAAATTCTTTGAAAAAGAAACTAATGCCCACTAAAATCAAACTTAGTGAAGTTTATGAGGTAGAAATACTAGTAAATACAAAATCGAATTTGATTGGAGAATCAAATCTAGAGCTTGTAGAGGCACCGTTAAAGAGATCCAATACAGTACCGCATCAACCGGACAGATACTATGATTTCTTGATTCGAAATGATGATCTTATCGAACTAGATGAGAATGATGAGGATCCGATCACCTATATGGATGCTATGCAAAGATCTGACTCTCAAAAATAGCTTGATGTCATGAAATTCGAGATGGAGTCCATGGAGATCAATGGTGTATGGACACTGCTTGATCCATCCGAAGGGATTAAACCCATACGGTGTAAATAAATTTTCAAAAAAAAAAGAAGTGGATGGGAAGGAGAGACCTATAAAGTCCGTCTAGTTGTCAAGAGATACCGTCAGTGTTATGGTATTGACTATGACGAGAAGTTCTCTCCAGTGACAATATTCAAGTCCATCCGAATCATGCTTACAATAGCGGCACACTTAGATTTTGAGATCTGACAAATGGATGTCAAAACTACTTTCCTTAACAAGGAGCTGGAAGAAGAGGTGTATATAATATAGCCTAAAGGATTCACATCCTCAGATGAATCTAAAGTATGTAAGCTAAATAGGTCCATCTATGGACTGAAGTAAGCATCTAGGAGTTGGAACATGCATTTTGATAAGAAGGTCAAAGCGTATGACTTTGTTAGGAATGGAGAAGAGCCTTGTGTCTACAAGTGGACTAACGATTCTATAGTCATCTTTTTGTACTATATGTGGATGACATACTGTTAATAGAAAATGATATTTTAACTTTGTAAAGTATAAAGCTATGGCTATCATCACGGTTCTCTATGAAAGATTTGGGAGAAGCATCCTACATTCTAGGGATGAAGATTTATAGAGATAGATTTAGAAGGTTGCTTGGATTGTCCCAATCCACGTACGTCGATATCATGCTGAAACAGTTCAACATGAAAATTTTAAAAAAGATTATCTACCGATAGGCTAAGAAATTTCTCTCTTCAAGAAGGATTGTCCGATAATCTCTCAGGAGAGAGAGAGAGCGTATGAATAGAATCTCATATGCCTCGATAATGAGATCTATCATGTATGCCATGACGTGTATGAGATCGGATGTAGTCTATTCACTAGGAATAGTGAGTAGGTACCAGTCTGATCTAAGAGAGAATCAATGAAAGGTTGTGAAGATAATTCTTAAGTATTTGAGAAATACTGAGGACCAATGGCTTATCTATGGAGATACTGACTTGAAACTTGTGGGATATACTGATTTTAATTTTCAGTCAGATCACAATGACAGCAAAAGTGTGTCAGACTATGTGTTTACTATGAACGGAGAAGCAATTTGCTGGAAGAGTTTCAAACAGCATATGGTGGCTGACTCAGTATACGAAGTGAAATATATTGTGGCATCTAGTACTGCAAAGAAGACTGTTTGATTAAAGAAGCTCATCACTAAACTTGGAGGGATCCCCTCTTTTGATGGTCTAATTTTACTATATTGTGATAGTACTGGAGTCAGAGCACAAGCAAAGGAGTCCAAGTCGCACCACAGAATCAAACATATTTTGTGACGCTATCATCTTATCCATAAAATTATAGATCGAGGTGACATCGAGCTGGAAAGGATTGACGAAAAAGAGAATCTAGCCGACCCTTCACTAAAGTTCTCGGGATCAAAAAGTTCAATCATAAGTGAAAGATGGGTATAAGATACTGTCCCAATTGATTTTAGTCCAAGTAAGAGTTGTTAGGAATTATATCTTAAAGTCAATTGGCTTATTGTAAATAATTAGATTTTGTATATGAAATATTAATCAATGAATAAAAGTTATTTTAATTTTTTCATTATAAGGTGAACATCTTTATTATTAGAATTCTTGTGTTGTGAGGAAGTCCTTAGAACTATATTATAATCGATAAAAGAGAATTTATCGAATAGTTCTTAAACATGCTTGTGATCAAATGATATGTCATTAATAGGATAATGACGTTTATCGAGTGTAGGTCGTTATATGTCATATAGGTTGGTTGTTCTCATAACCAAAAAATATGAAGATATTGGTACGGTATATAGGTGAGATGTAGGAGTACATTATTACTGAACAAATGACTCATCTACTGAGCACTCTCTCATCAAAAGCAGCTTGTGAAATGTATGGACATAAGTATTTCTTAGATCTGAGATTATCATAGTGACTTACAAGCAACTCACTGTGCTTAGGTATGGAACTACCTGCATTTCTAATGCAGTGATGGAAGGCTATTGGATACAATCAAGTACTCATGAAGACTGTGTATGGATCAAGATGGGATTGACCCCTTCGAATTATAAGAATTAATGCATCACTGTATTTTAATTTAATAAAATCTTAATCAGGATAATCTATGTGATGGATTTGAAAGATTGAAATATAATATGGATAACTATTTCAGGATTGACAGTTAAACCCTAGATCACCTTAAGCATTAGGGTCAAAGAGATGAATTATGCAGTAACCATATATCGAGATTTTTGAATATTACTTTGTAAATATTTGACTTATTCGGACATTAGGTATTATTGCTAGATGGTCACTTCGATTAGCATAGAAAGGAGTTCTTATGCTATCGATTTAGTATTTGAACCTATAGAGTCATACATAAAAGTCAAACAATGTAGCAAAAATTGATCGAATATTTATATGTTCGATTTAAAAGTATGAGACTTGATTGAATATGTAAATTAACTTAATTGAGAATTAAGTTATAGATCATATAGAATTAAACACTGACTATGTTCAGCTAGCACTGCATATGATGTACGGGTTTGATTTTGAGGATGAATTAAATCAAATCAATGATCCAAGTGATTATAAAGAATAATTGAGTCTTAATTACTTTAGATAAGATCTAATCTAATTGGAATTAATTTTATTAAGACTTGATTGGATTGATTTATCAAGTTGGATTTGGATAAGAATCCTAATTGGATTAAAATTAGCAGCCTTTTCAAAATTAGTTCGAATTGGATTCAAATTGATCCAAATCTGATTTGGTGTGCTTAGCCATTTTTTCAGATATTTTCTCTTCTTATGGGCCGATCAAGGTGGTTGGAAAGGGCTGGAAACACCCCCTCTCCTTGGACGTGTTCCATAATGAAAAGAGACGCTTCTCCTACTTAGATTAAGATTCTTTGTATTTTAGAGAGTTTGGATTTGATTCAAACATGAAGAATCTTTTTCTTAGCACCCAAAGAAGTTTGATTTGATCTAGAATCTCTTGTCTATATAAGGAGGGATGTGGAGAAGGAGAAAAAAAATCAATCAAAGGCTTGGTGTGAAGATCCCTTGGTGTGGACGTCCCCTCTCTTTTTGGTGTGTGCTCTCCCTGGGCTTCTCTCTCCTCTTAGGCATCCTCTCTCATCTTGGTGCGTAGCATGTGGGCTGCTCCAAAGCCTTAAGATCAAATCTCAAGGGTACTTCTCCTTGCTCTTTGAAGAAAGAGTTCATTCCTTCTCCTACAGCGTTTGGCGGCATGCGAAGTAGAGGATCTATGCATCTGGATCTCACGAAGCATATTGATTGAGAGCTTCTTCAATTTGATCCTTTTTCACTGTGAATGAAAGTAAGAATTTATAAATATTATGAAAATTTTAATTACTAATCTATTCTTCTTTTCTAGCTTCCAATGCGATCGGATGAATTTTTCCTTCAATATTATTCACTAGAGTTTGAGAAAACTTTTGACATCTTAAATTGGAACTTTTTATTCAATGTGATGAAGGCTAGAGGTTTCTCGGATGTGCGGATTGATTGGATTTATCATTTGCTCTCCTTGGCATCACAGCACTTCTTATTAATTGGAAGCCTAGTAAATAGACAAATTATAAATTGGAGTTGAGATAGGAGACCCTTTGTCACCAGCACTTTTTATTTTGGCTCTTGATGCATAGGCAAGGGTTTTAAAACAAGTAGGCTTGCATGATTGATTGAGGATATTGAGTCTCATATTGAATTTAGGAGCATCAAATATATGTAGTTTGCAGTGATACCTTATTATTTCATGCTGGTAAGGAGATGAGTCTGACGCAGATGAAGCAATTCTCCTTACTTTAAAGGGATGTCAGGTTTGAAAGTTAATTTTCACAAAAACTCTATTTTGTGTATAAATATGGATGATGATGAAGCGTCAATCTTTGCATGCATGATGAATTGCAAAAAAGGTGATCTACCATTTATGTATCTAGGACTTTCTCTTCACTATAAGAAGCTTCCAAAGCAAAATTGGCTACTATTGATTGAAAAGGTAAATGCTAGATTAGCATCTTGAAAATGAAAACTCTTATCTTGGGGGGGAGATTGACTCTTATTAATTCAGTTTTGAGTGCCTTGCCCATTTATTTCATATCCGTATTTTTAGACTTCTAAATAGGTGATCAAGAGAATTAATGATAGATTATAAAGAGCTTTTTTATGAAAAGAAAAGGATTCTGTAAGTGGCTTCCAGTATCTTGTGAATTGGGATTCAATTTACAGAATAAAAGATTAGGGAGGGCTGGGACATCAAATTAGGGCTGGCAATTTATGTTCACAGGTATAAACGGATCGTGTTGATCTGAAGGTGTAATATAGGTTAGCTTAACTGGAACATGATCCGTTTAATTAAACAGGTCGATTTGTGGAATACGAACATGATACGAATATACACGGATTGACATGACACGACCTGTTTGATATGATTAATAATCATAGCGAGTCAAACGGATACACGACCCACCTTATGACCCATTTAATTATTTAATTTATTTATAAAATTTAATTAAAATAATAAAAATTTAGTCAAAAAAATAAAATAATATAAAAATAATTTGTTATCTGCTTACTAATTCACAGCTCTAAATTTCATCATTGTATGTTTTAGGTTAGGATTATAAGTTATTGATTTTTCTCATTACCTCAAGTAATTTTAAAATAAATATGTTAAATATGTTTAAACGGATTGTGTAACCCATAATCTATTTTAATCATTTAGTTAAGCGGATCAAAATAATTATGTGGATCAATCCACTTAAAACACGAATTTATCTGTTATAAACGAATGAATTCGTTTATGATCCGAATCAATTTATTTCAAATCCGAATCCATCTAAATACGTATGTATCATGTCATATCAATAAATCGTATCGAAAATTGTCAGCCCTACATCAAATGTGCCAAAAAGGAAAACAACATAGGCGTTATCATTTGCGGAGGGACGTGGATGTTTTGGCAAAATTACTACACATGCAACTATATAGGCGGGTCACCGACCTTTTTTTTCCTTTTCTTTCTTTCTGAAAAAAAAAGAAGGGGAGAGAATGATCTGTATACACGTGCTAGCTTGTGGGCTTTCCTCCTGCGCTAGCCCACTGGCGAATCATACACAAGCACAAATCCCTCTGTGCCTCGCTTCCAATTTTATATCACGGAGGGGCCATACATGAGAGTGGGGATGCCTGCAGTTCGTGCGGTGTGAATTAAAGACGTCTAAATCAAACCTCATCGGAATGTAGGTCTGATAACAGAGGCATATGCATTTGTATAAAGACGCAAACAACTTCTGGTTTTTCCCAAATTATTCGCACCTTTCATGAGCTCTTATAAGCATTATAATTATCACAAGTGGGTCATGATTGTTGCATTAAAGTTCCCACCCTCTCCAGGTTGCTTATCAAACAATCCAAGACACATTACCCTAGCACCTCAGTTTTTTGATCGAGTTGTTTGCCATCATCCACATGCAAATCATATAAAATTGGAAAGGTGAAGTGCATACGATTCCCATTGCATGAGGTGGAGTTGACAGGCTTAATTGGAAGCAAAACTTTCCAATATTCCCCATCAAGAGGAGAAAAAGGCGGCACTTTAGATTGACTCCAGTTGTTTATTTTCTTTTAAGTTTGCATCGTCGGGGATGGATATCGACTTGCCACTCTCCCAAAAGTCTGATAAAAAAAAAGAAAGAAAGAAGAAGAAGAATTTGCAAAGGAGATCTTCCTTTCTTCGCAAACCAACCAACCTAAAATAGCAACCTGTTTGAGGAAGTGGCACCGGCCATATGGGTGCCTTAGTGAAGTTATCTTTTTTGGTTATACTGCAGCTAAATCAAATCAGCCTTTTTCAGAATTCTCAGGGCGAGCTATTTGGCGAGCGAACTGCACCCCATCGGATTATGAGGGAGAAAAAGAAGAAAAGATCCCATGCTTTTGCCCTTTCTCCTCATTAATTGATCAGGTCGGTACTTGACTTGGAAAAGCATATATATCCCACTTCCCATCTCCTCCTTTTTTTTTTTTTTTTTTTTTTGCTTCTTTTTTTTTTAATATTCTTTTCTTTATTTTTTTTGTAATGCTCCCGCTATTTCGTGTTCAATTCTTAATTTGTTTCCTTTCTACCTCCTTGTCTTGTGTCTGCTCATTAATAAATGTTACTGCATTGATGATGAGATCATGACATGTGATTCTTGGGTGCAACTTATCGCGCTGAGAACGCCAATAAAGAAAGGTTATTTGACGTGTTATTATTGGAGATATTTATTGGGTCGCCTGGGTTCGCTCTCCACTGCCTCCAGGCATCGATTCCTGCAGGCAAATCCAAGCATCACTCCCTTTCTTCATTCCCCACCCTGTTTTTTTTTAATGTTTCACCTTGTCTCTTATTGGCTCCATGGCTCATGCATGGGTGTGCGTGGTGTGCCCGTAGATTCTCTACCTGCGAAAAAAAGCTTCCATGCTTTCCATTCTGTCTTTTATCTTTCCTTATTGGGTGCTGCTTGTCCCCATTTTTAACTTTGGCTTAGAGCCTTTCCTGGAACAGCTTGCAGCTGGGCCAAGCAGTAGCCTAGTGGGATGGGGATACATGCATGGGCTTATATTCACATTCCACTTCCCACAGGTGTATAAATAGGGGTCGGTCGGGTGATTCTTCATTGCAGGACAGCTAGTTGCAGCGGAAGTCATCGCAAGAGGGCAGGGGTTTCCTAGGTGTTTGTCCCACCAACATGAACTATGGGAGTAGCTCTCGTCCTTGTGGTAATTTGAATCCTTTCCTTTGGTATACTTAGATTAGAGCCGTGGTTTCATGTATGGTTTAACTTTTAATGGTTTGGTGAGTTATGAAATGGATAAATGCAGGTCCTAGGACTGCAACTAGGAGGTCTTTTGAGTATGGGAGGACCTATGTGGTCAGACCAAAGGGAAGGCACCAGGCCACTATTGTGTGGCTTCACGGTCTAGGTGATAATGGAGCAAGGTATATTCTTATTCATCTGTAACCAAGCTTCCGTTCCCCTTTGCATGCTGCACCTTGATACATGTTGAAGCTAAGATTGGCTTCAGCCAGCACCCTTCTCATTGAGTTGGTTACCCTTTAATCCGCGATCGACTCTGCTTTTTTTATAGTTCAATTAAGACATTAAGTTTCTAGCTAGTACATGGATGCGCGCGCAAGTTGTATACACTTTGGAACTTGGTAAAAATGTTTATGGTCTGTGTTGGCATTACCGAAGTGCTACCCCAGTTCATGGTAAGTTTGTTGCATGGACATCGATGCTGTATCCCCCGGGCCGATGGCCACCTAAGAATATGTTTCCATTCTTAATCTTTCTTTCTTAATTTTGTTTGCCAGTGTTTTTTGTGCCGATGACTTTATTCCATTTTCACTGAAAATGATTAAGGGGGTTTTGATTCCTTTCACATATTCCTAGTATTACTTTACCTCAAATGATATACTTGTTTTTTCTTCTTTCCCAAAGCATGTGCATGGTATGGGCTATTTTTCTCTTTTGTGGCGCAGACCGAAGGAATGAGGGAGTAGGTGGAGAATGTCAATGCCCCCTTCTGCCAGTTCACGGGGAATCATCTGCCTAGCAAAGATTCCCGGTTCAAATTAAATGATTCGATTGCAGGGGGCATGCAACGGTGAACATAATAATAATTAGCAAAGATATACAATAGTACCTCGCGCTTGCCATTTCCTATCCTTTCTTTTGGCGACTTGCCATCCGGACCACTGCCTTGGTGTACACCTCCGCTGGGTGGGATGTTATTCGCCTGTCTTGCATTGTACTACTTCTAGGTTCTGGCAGCATGCTGAGCAAAAAAAGAACCAGTGCCCATCCGGTACCTGCACTGCTTTTTGCTTCGAGACTTTTCTTTTCTTCTGCTTCAAGAGCCGCACATTAATGCAGAGGACTGAAGCCTCGGTATCAGTGCACCTTTGGTTCCGAGTCATCGTATGTTCCCCTCCTTTTTGCAATAATGAAGTACTGCTATGTCAAGTACATCAGCATGCATATATCAAGGTTTGATTCTATCGTCAAGCAAATAGGTGCTTAGTTTGCTGCAGAGTCATGTTTGTTGAGCCAATAACTGAAAGTAGTATCCTTTTGCCTTGAAAAAGCAAAGGGAAAAAAAAAAAATGATGCTTGATATGAACATAGTGAAACATCATGTTGGGTGTATTTTTTGCCCTTAATTTACCCTCCTTTTCCTCCCCCCCCCCCCCCCCCCCCCCCTTTTTTTTTTTTTTGGTATATTTAAGTGTGTGTTGTTCTGGAATGACACAAATAAATCATGTGTTAACTGCTGTTTTTTATCATCACAACCTGGTTTTTTGTGAATCAAACATTTATTTCTTTCTTTGATGAGATCTTGAGATAAATTGAAGAAATTCCCAGACATGCATGCACATAAATTTCTCATCTCTGGATTTATTTTGCAGCTGGTCCCAGCTCTTGGAAACCCTTCCTCTTCCAAATGTAAGTAGTATGATTATGTTCTTCTCCAAACACTCCACACGCAGCTGTTCTATTCTTTATCATCTTCCCATTCTGGGAAGCTTTTAACTTTTTACTTGGTTATTACATAAATTGCTAGTTTGCAAGCATATATATTAATAGCTTTTTTTTTTTCACCAAGGCTTATATTATTTGCAGGTTAAATGGATATGCCCCACCGCTCCTACCCGACCTGTGGCAGCCTTCGGTGGATTCCCGTGCACCGCCTGTAATGTCTCTAGCTTAATTATGAGCATCCTAATTAACTAACTTTGTTTTGGATAGCCGTTCACCACGCACTTCTGATGATCATCTAGAGACCTTAATTCTCTATATATTTAATTAGTTACATCAAGATCTCATGTGAAGCGTTCTCATATTAATTTTGGCTTCTCTCACAGGGTTTGATGTTAAAGACCTTTCGGAGTATGGTCCTGATCATGATGTTGAAGGAACGGATGTTTCAGCTGCACATGTAGCAAACCTCTTGTCAGCTGAGCCTGCTGATGGTAAGTTTTGGAGGAGGATTTTTTGTTTGTTCGCCACCGTATTTGCACAAAATTATCAGGTCATGGAGTTCATGTATATATATATATTTGTGTGTGTTTGTTTCTTTTTCTCTTTAATCATAAACTGACACTTTTTAATTAACGACACATGCAACAAAATAGAACACTTTCCTACTCTCGACTAGGGGTTTGGAATCCAGACCTTGAATTCTCATATTGGAGAGAGGCCAATTAGCCAGATATATATATATATATAATATTTCTGCAATGATGCGCTATCTCTACTTAGCAACCATAAGTTCTGGGTTCGAGTCTTGGAGATGCACCTCCAACCATGAGCTCTCCATGTTTTTCTCTCAAAAATATAATGAGAAACAAAAGGTTTTGCCCCATTATTGTTATTTTATGGTTGAAACTGAGGGACACGCAGCTTTAGCTAGGTTCCCACAAGAGATTAAGGGGAGATGACATATATTATCTGATCAAGTCCACCTGATGTTAGTAAGAAATTAATCATGTTCGTGCAGTTGTTTCAGCGTAAGCATTAAATTTTGCAATAATTTTTTTAGTATATTAATTATCTATGACATATACCGCACCATGTATGTGCAGTCCATAATAATCGATCGATTATGGGCTTGAATTCCGGTATGTATATTTGTACATATGCTCACTAGCGATCATCAAGAATATTATTCTTGGTTGTTAATTAATTAATTGCAGTAAAACTCGGTATCGGTGGCTTTAGCATGGGTGGCGCAACTGCCTTGTACTCTGCCACTTGCTGCGCTTATGGTAGATACGGAAACAGCAACCCATATCCGGTCAACCTAAGTGCGGTTATTGGCCTGAGTGGCTGGCTTCCATGTTCCAGGTTTGTTCAATCTTTCGATCGTTATCTATCTATTCTAGCTCATATCTCAAATCAAAATCAAGCCCTTCAATTGTATATATCCAGAACCTTGAAGTACAAGTTGGAAAGTTCGCAAGATGCTGCAAGACGGGCTGCCTCCTTGCCACTTTTGGTTTGTCATGGAAGAGGTACCTGTATATATTTACATAGGGATACATATATATATATGCGCCCACAAACAAATAAGCCAGCTGTTATTACTTTAATTAAATGCATTCTCTTATTTAAATCATTTCTGCCATGTCGCTTCTATAAATCCTTGATGAATAAATCACAGCTGAAAACATATCTTATATATATATATATATATGGCATTCATATAATTCCACTGACCTTCAAATTGATTGGAGAAGAGACCGATGATATAGGTGATTTAATTTCTATTTTCTCTATTTTTGCAGGGGATGATGTGGTACCATATAAACATGGGGAAAGATCGGCGGAGGTCTTAAGATCATCTGGATTTCGAAATTTAACTTTCAAAACTTATAATGGGTATGAGAACATTTGTTTAGCATGATTTTTCCCAGCTATATAACAATATATCAACTGCTTTTTACGTGACCAAGTTAATTATTGGCGATATGCAGGCTTGGCCACTACACAGTCCCCGAACAAATGGATGATGTTTGCAGGTGGCTTACTGCAAGGTTGGGGCTAGATGGGTCTCGGTCATAAATAGGGAGTGTGCGAAACAAGTCTATTAACTACAAATGAATATGTGTCATGTTTGGTTTGGTATATATAAGTCATATATGGTAGCATTTGATCATCTTAGCTTCCGGTCGATCTCTTGTCCGTATACGTATTCGCTCGTTTGTTTCCTTGGCTGGCTGCTGGCTTGGCATTAGTGTCTGGTTTCTATCACTCTTTCCGAGATTAGTGGTATGGATATGGATTTTGTAATATTAATGGGTGACTATTTTTCTATCATATGCAAGATTGTATAAAAATTTCCTGGTGCTGGACTGTACCTCCTTATATGCTGTTAGATTTAGTTACCATTGAGCCTCGGTGCAGACTACTGCAGGATTATTTACATTTGAGCACCATAAATATGCCACGCCACCGTGTCCACCTCCTTTTTTTTTTTTTTGAGAAATAGTGGAGGAAGTCCCCATTTTACCGATCAAAAGTATTTAATTATAAAGATGAGTATTTACGAGAACTCAAATTAAGGAATGAGGTAGGAGGCCATAAAATGCAACAAAAGAACGTCGAGATCGGTGTCAAATAATTATTCATTTTCCTAATGGCAGTCCGTCTTTATCCAAACATAAATTTTCAACAAAATTCGAAGGAGTGAAGAATATTTTGGAGAACCGCCGAGGATGATGACTTCTTCCAGAGGAAGATTCTCGCATTCTGCTCGTGCCAAATCTGCCAACATAGAGCCATGAGTAGTTGATTAATTCTAAGCTTTTCTCATGGAAATTGGATCTTTCTTCTCCTCCAGGAGATCCAAAGATTATGAAGGTTTGAGTGCAAGCTTAACTAAATACCTCCAGAGAAAGGACATGCACTGGATGAAAAGGTGGGAAATAGATTCCTCTCGAGCTCAGCACGGAGGGCATCAGAGCAACCATCCAACCTTTTTTCACGAGGACCTCCTCAGTATACAATCTATGCTTGAGAGCAAGCCAAACGAAGACTTTAACTTTCTCTGGTTATAGTAGGGTAAAGTATACATCCATTGTTAATGAATCTATGGTAAGAGTCGACATGGAAGATACCGTTCTTAGTGAGCTTGCAAAACTAATCTAGGGGGTGTGGTGGTAGATAAGAAATCCGGCATCAATTCAAAGCTGTCTTCACTCATAAAAAGAGGGAGTGGCCCAAACAATCTAATATTCCAGCTCATCTTTCTCCAATTTGATTGTGAAACAACAGAGATTGGTGATCTTGATGACTACATGATAAAACTTAACCAAATTGTAAGGGGACCGACCCTGCGCATGCAAGTGCCTGCCAAAAAAAAACGGAAAATAACGAGGACACCCAACTTTCTTCTAGCATAATAAGCACTGTTTATTTGGTTCTTATATGGAGCCTTCAATCCATTAATCAGTTTCCACGCTCATTTAGTTAAGGATAAGATATTAGACTTTATGAAACAATAGAACTTACATAAAGAATAAGCCCTTGAAGTCATCCATGATCGCTGGAATCAATCTGCAATCAAAGGAAGATAATTCAAACGTACTCTTCGTTGTTTACGAGCAGCATTTTGATTTTTCAAAGCCAACTCTAAGTATCCAGAGGACCTCATAAGTACTCTCGCATAAGTTGGAGACTAGGTCCATCAGGAATATTTTTTTTATAATATATCTCACTCATCAAAGATAATCTTTGAACTAATCAAAAGACTGAGATGAACATTATTCATACTGATTACATATATAAAAATTTAATTTTATTGTAACCACCATAAAATATATCTATATGATTTTATTAGATTCTTTAATTAAAGTGCAGACCAAATTAAAATATTTAAAATAAATTTTGATGTATGTTACTATGAGCCATATTTAGATGGGCTCAATAGAACAAATTCCAACACAACTCATTTTTTTCTAATGTTCTTTATTTTTGTACTTCCTCCTTTGCATGGTAGACTCCATCCTAATTAACAAGACAAAAACAAATTACTGATACTTTCTATCTCTTTCTATAGAAATACTTGTCTAATTCATGGTAGCTCGATAATGGATATGAAGTGTCACCTCCGAACCAGCATCCGGATCCAATACGTGATGGCCGCACTTCCTTAGAACAAGCTGTAAAGAATATACAAGGCTTAAAATAATTCATTACAATCTCAACATCCATAATGTCTAATTTCAATAATAATTCATAAAACTTGCATAGTTACAAATTAAATTCCTTCAATCCTCTAATCAGGTATCGATGACATTCTATCTATGCATCCGTTCTCTCGTCAATCCATACCAAAGCAAATATGAGCATCCTGTAATTCTGAGAAGAAAAGAAAAATAGAGGGATGTGAGCTTTATAGCCCAGTAAAATTCGATATATCATATCAATATAATAATATAATCTGAAAGTAAGAATAACAATAAAATATAAATCTCATGTTCAATATCCAGAATAATGCAAATATCTATAAATTATCTGTCTTATTAAAAGAGATGCATCATCATATGTTAACAGAATGAAATATTTTTATTCAGTATTAGTTTCATGTCTTGTCCTCTATTTTTCTTTTCGTAATCACATGATCTTTAACATTTTTCTTTTTACTCTGGACTAATTAAGATTATGCTCAGTCTCCATCTGCTCAAATTTTCACTCATAAGCCCATAAGGCTATCCCAAGCATGAGCTCTTGGCTGGCTATCCCACGTATGAAAGTCCGTGGGGGCTGTCCCAGGCATAAGTTCCTGACGGACTGTCCCAGATATGAGCTCCTGACCAGCTGATCCATGCATAAGCTCCTAGGAGGTTGTCCAGGCATAAGCTCTTGGCAGGTTGTCCAGCATAAGCTCCTAACGGACTGTTCCACATGACGAGGCTAGTTCATACTATATCTTTTTCATTTAATTATTACATGTTGATTTTACCAAATCAATTTTGATTTACAATGTGATCAAAATAGATATGTCATATTCATATAATCATATCATCAATCACTGACATACATACATATTAACACACAATATATGTATATTAAAAAATCATACGAGAAACAATAATATCTCAACATGATAATCTATCAATACAAATCCAACGATATAAAACCAAAGATATAAATCCAATAATAAAAGTAGTATATATAATGGTAATCATATAAAGAGATTCTTACTTTTATCGGTGACTGATTTAAATACATAAATTGATGAGCTCCTCAATCTATGAATTCGAAATCAAGATATTTTACTCATATCTTCTTGTACAACAATTACATCTCTATATGATCAAGGTTAAATATAAAAATCATGTATAATTAAGGATAAAAAAATTATGAAAATATCTTAAAGTCATAAGTTTAGGACATCTCTAGGATCAACCAATATCTAGATTTGTCTAAGTATCCAAATCCTCCACTGATTCATAAGATTTCTAGAGTGCAAAAAATCATGAAGAGAGATAAAATTTTAGAGAAAAAAATAGAGAGAGAAAGTGGAGAGAGAATCTTCGTATCCTTCAGATGAGGCAATCATGATCGAAATCATCAGAAGTCATATCAAAGTGACTCAATATGGATTAACTATAATCAGATGCTATAATTTTTGAATAAGGGCCGAACTGAGATTCAACCTACTGCACGAATTTCAAAGTATTTAGATCATCTTATTTTCATCTCAAGTTTGTCCTAGGATCCGTGATACAGTTAGAGAGAGAAAAAGAGAGTAGAAAGACTCTAGAGAGAGAAGGAGAGAGAGAAAAAATTTTTTCTTTTTATTTTCTTTTTTTTCTTTTTCTTTTTCTTCTCTTCTTTTTTTCTTCTTTCTTTTTTCTTCTTTCTCTTCTTTTCTTCTTTCTTTCCCTAGCCGAACAAAGGAGGGACACGAGGGGGAGGCTTCGTGGCTCGTGCTCTGACGAGATATGACGGCACAATCGGAGGTCCACAGTGGCGGCCAACGATGGTGGAGCAAGAGACAACGACTGTGAGGATCGCCCGATGAGAAATCAAGAAAGGGGCACAAAAAATAGGGCACTTAGGATTTTTCTTCATTTTTGGTCATTGACTATTCGCGACGGTCATGATTTCACTATGGAGGATCATGGAGAGGCTAAAGGTTATGGTCCCGGGGTGCGGCACTGTGGGTGGTGGCGCCAGTGGCCGGAAAGATGAGAAAAAGACTTGGTTAAAATAGGAAAAACATACTTTGCATTTTGGTGGCGTTTTCGATGAATCTGACGGTTATGGCCGTATGCAATGGCATGAGGAGGGGAAGGAAGAGAGAAAGAAGAGGTGGGGCTTATTTCAAGCTCTGACAGCTTCTCCGACGAGAATTTGAGGCAAACACAAAGAGGACATCGGTGACTTCAATAGAAAAATCTGAGAGAGAAGAGGAAGAAATTGGTGCTCGTCGTAGCCGACAATGGAGAAAGGAAGAATTTTATAAGACTCTTCGTAGGGGTTCTTATTTACCCTAGGAGATCCTCTTCTAATCGAGAAAGGGAGGAAGAAGAAGACTCTCGTTAGGAGTCTTCTTTCAGATTTTTTTTTTTTGGGGATGGGTTATTACATTCTCTCCCCCTTAAAATAATTTCATCCTCAAAATAGTATGTTGTAAACTCAAAACCTTAAAGGCACAAACTTTTATCTTATCCTAAAGCTCTTAAATAACCTTCTTCACTCAGAATTTCAATCCTCTATCTTAACACCCTTCAAGTTAGAACTAATCTTTCGATCAAATTTAAATGATTTAAATTACCATGCTTCCGCTACGCACTCTGATCTAAATCCATTCAATTTCTATGATTTGCTATATAACTTCAAAATAATAAGATCATAAATTTGTCAATCTCTCAATTTATATCTTAAAATACCAGTTATCCATTGAATCCAAATCCCATGAATCACCTCAATCACAATCCTTAATAATCATAACCTTATGTTCAGTATCCATTAACTCATAGTTCTGAAGATTATATTCTAATCACTTATATCATAGTCCCTAAATGATCATAACCTAAGCTTTGATACTCTTCTGTCACGCCTCGAACCCAGCATTTGATCCGATACATGATGGCTGCATACTCCTTAGAGTAAGCCCTAAAGAATATGCAAGATTTAAAATAATTCATTACAACCTCAACATCCATAATGTCTAATTTCAATAATAATTAGTAAAACTTGCATAGTTACAAATTAAATTCTTCAATCTTCTGATCAGGTATCAATGATACTCTATCTATGCATCCGCTCACTCGTCAATCCATACTATAACAAATATGAGTATCCTACAATTCTGAGAAGAAAAAAAAATAGAGGGTTGTAAGCTTTACAGTCCAGTAAGAATTTCACATATCATACAATATAATAATATAATCTAAAAATAAAAATAAATAATAAAAATAAAATCTTATGTTAATATTCAGAATAATACAAATATCCATAAATTATCTGTTTTATCAAAAGAGATGCATCATCATACGTTAACAGATGAAATATTTTTATTCAGCATTAGTTTCATGTCTTGTCCTCTATTTCTCTTTTCATAATCACATGATCTTTATTTTTTCTTTTTGGCTCTGGACTAACCAAGACTATACCTCAGTCTCCATCGCTCAAATTTTCACTCATAAGCCCATCAAGGCTGTCCCAGATGTGAGCTCTTGGTTGGCTGTCCCATGTATATGAAAGTCCGTGGAGGCTATCCCAAGCATAAGCTCCTAGCGGGCTATCCCAGGCATGAGCTCCTAGCCGGCTGATCCATGTATAAGCCTATGAAGGCTGTCCCAGATATAAGCTTCTAACAGACTGTCCCAAGCATAAGCTCCTGACGAACTGATCCACATGACGAGGCTAGTCCATACCATATCTTTTTCATTTAACTATTATATGTTGATTCACCAAATCAATTTCGATTTACAGTGTGATCAAAGATATATTATATCCATATAATCATATCATCAATCACAGGCATATATACATATTAACACACAATATATACATTGAAAAATTATACGAGAAACAATAGTATCTCAACATGATAATCTATCAATAAGAATCCAACGATATAAAATTAAAGATACAAATCCAACAATAAAAATAGTATATATAATGGTGATCATATATAGGATTCTTATCTTTATCGGTGACTGATCTAAATATAGAAATTGATGAGCTTCTCAATCTACGAATTCGAAATCAAGATATTTTGCTCGATATCTTCTTGTACAATAATTACATCTCTATATGATCAGAATTAAACATAAAAATTATGTATAATTAAGGATAGAAAATTATGAAAATATCCTAAAGTCACAAGTTTAGGACATCTTCTAGGATCAACCAATATCTAGATTTGTCTAAGTACCTAGATCTTCCACTGATTCATAAGATTTTTAGAGAGCAAAAAATCATAAAGAGAGATAAAATTTTAGAGAGAAAAAGTAGAGAGAAATCTTCGTATCCTTCAGATGAGGTAATCATGATTGAGATCATCAAAGGTCATATCAAAGTGACTCAATGTGGATTAACTATGATCAGATACTATAATTTTCGAATAAGGGCCGAGCTGGGATTCAACCTACTGCATGAATTTCGAAATGATTCCAGATCATCTTATTTTCATCTCAAGTTTGTCTTAGAGTCCGTGATACAGTTAGAGAGAGAAAGAGAGAGAGTAAAAAGACCTTAGAGAGAGAGAATGAGAGAGAAAAAAAATCTTCTTTCTTTTTATTTTCTTTCTTTTCTTTTTCCTCTTTTTCTTCTTCTTTCTCTTCTTTTCTTCTTTCTTTTCTCTTCTTTTTCTTCTTTTCTTCTTTTTTCCCTAGCCAAACAGAAGGGGGACACGAGGGGAAGGCTTGGTGGCTCATGCTCTGGCGAGGTGACGGCACGGTCGGAGGTCCAACAGTGGCGGCCGATAATGGTGGGACAAGAGACAGTCGGCGGCGAGGATCGCCCGATGAGAAATCAAGAAAAGGGCACGAAAAAATAGGGCACCTGAGGTTTTTCTTCAGTTTTGGTTGTTGACCATTCGTCGGCGGTCATGATTTCACCATGGAGGATCATTGGGAGGCTAAGGGTTATGGTCCAGGGGTGTGGCACCGCGGGTGATAGCGTTAGTGGCCGAAAGATGAGAGAAAGACTCGGTTAAAACAGAAAAAATAGAGCTTTGCTTTTTGATGGCGTTTCCGACGAGTCCGACAGTCGATGGCCGTACGCAATGGCATGAAAAGGAGAAGGAAGAGAAAAGGAGGGCGGGGCTTACCTTAGGCTCCAAAGCTTCTCCGGCAAGAATTTGAGGCAAACACAAAAAGACGTCGGTGGCTTCAATAGAAAAATCTGAGAAAGAAGAAGAAAAAATTGGTGCTCATCGTGGCCAGTCATGGAGGAGGAAGGAATGATTTTATAGGGCTCTTCGTAGGGTTCTTATTTACCCTAGGAGACCCTCTTTTAATCGAGCAAGGGGAGGAAGTATCACCCCGTTGGGAGTCTTCTTCCAAATTTTTTTTTTTTTGGGGGACAGGTTATTACATGAAGTATGAAGGTAAGGCTGATAGAATGGAGTTGATCGAGGTGATATTTCCCTCCATATTATAAATCTCATGAAAGTTCATCAAGAATTATTTTCTGGGTTAGGTTGATTGGATAGACATATATTATAGATTGGATCGAATGTATGATCTCTATTTTGGAGAGCTACTGATGCACTGCACAAAGAGATAGTGGTGGAGGGTAAGAGCGACCGAAGGGGCCATCCCCCTCCCCCTCAAATAATTTAAAATATTTATAATCTATATATTTATATATATATGATAGTCTCTCTAATATTTTAGTCTTATGCACGTACCAATCTATTAGTATGAAAAATCATATAATTAATTTATATATTAATTTTTTATTAAAAATAATAATTTTTTTTTAAAAAAACTATTATTTATCTGGAAAAACAGTAAATCTTGGGAAAGGGCTGGCCAAAGCTTCATCGGATGCACGGACTCCGCCTAAACCTCTCGCTAAAACATTCCGACGCCTCGCTCAGCCTCTCCGTCGCCTCCTCTCCTGCTCCACTGCTCCATCTCCAGCACCGATGCGGTCTCCGAAATCCTCCTTGCGCTTCCTCGCATCTCCGAAATCCTCCTTGTGCTTCCTCCGAAATTCCAACCATCAGCTGCGGAAGAAAGTTTTGAAAACCCATAGGCCACACTGCCACAGCAAGATACCACTACCAGTGAGGTGTGGCAGATGACTGTTTTTTTTTTTTTTTTTTTTAAAGGTGAAGGTTGACAAATGACAATTGGCTATTGCTTTGAAAACCCATAGGCCACACCACCACAGCAAGGTACCAGTGAGGTGTGATAGGTGACTGTTGTTTTCTTTTTAAGGTGAAGATGACAATTGGCTCTTGCTTTGAAAACCCATAGGTGATAGGCCACAGCAAGGTACGGTAACTGTTGCTTTTTTTTCGTAAAAATAACGGTTGCTTTGAAAAAAATCCATAGCAGGGAAGCCACCGCTGACCATTGTCTACATTCTCTTAAGAACATCATATTTTTTTCAATTTTCTAATTGATAGATTAATTTTAAATATTATAAATTTTATGGGAAAATAAAAAAAAATTGATCTTTTCTTTAAAAAAAAATACTCAGTTGAATGGACATGATAAATTATTAAATTTTAATATTAAAATTTGAGAACATGAAAGACTCCTTCCAAATCTCTTAAAATTGAACGTAATCATGATCAGCCTTTTAAAAAAAAAATTTTTTTGATGGAAAAGAGGTTAAACCTCTATTATTTATTTATAAGTATGTTTATCAGTTACAAAGGACTGTAACCTTCCATACATAAAAGAGTATACATCTTATATTGATTGGAGGAAATACAGACGTCTCTAGAAGTATTATCAGTGATCTCAGCAACAGTCCTATTCGAATTATCTTTAATCTCCGAAAGTCTAGAGAATAGGGATAAAATTTTGAATCTGAATTCTCTGAAAACAAGGCTCAGAATACATACTTTCTGTTTGAATTCTGAAATCTGTAGCTCCAAAATTGGATAACGAAAATATTTCTTTGAAGCTCTGACTCTTTGAGAAACTATTTTTATCGGTCCCCATGTGTGCTGAATTTAGACCTTTCACATCTCATGGATTGTCGGGCATTATTTCTCTAGGATTTCACCAAGTTTTTCCAGCGAAGAGCACTCTAATTGGTCTCATCATTTTCATTTGTTTGTGCTGCAATCCCGATGTCCAAGAGAGGAAGAGGGCTGCAATATTTCACTACAAAAAATTTAACTATTAATGATGACTAATTACCATCACTAATAATTATTTTATCATCGCTAATAACAATTATTAGTGACGATATTAACGATGGCTAAATTTCATCGTTATTTATTTTTTTTTTAAATAAAATATTAAAAAAATTTAAAAAAATTAGCGATGACTTTGTTGTCACTAATACTGTCGCTAATAAATATTAGCGACGGCTCGTCGCTAATAAATATTAGCGACGGCTCGTCGCTAATACCATCAGTAATATTTAATTTATTTTTTTAAAAAAATTATAATAATATTTTGTTATTAGCAACGGCTAAAGACGTTGCTAATGTCATTGATAATTGATAATTTTATTTTTTAAAAAATTTATAATAATTTTTTTAAAATCTATTTTAATTAATCACAATCAATTATTGTTCCTAACACCTGTTATAATTAAAATTCAAAGATAATACGATAATCATAAATAAAAAATTAATTATATTATATTAAAAATATAATCATATAATTTTACAAGCAGTATAAAAAAATACAATACATCAAAATAAAAAGAAATCAGTCAAGATCCTCCTCCTCATCCTCCTGCTCCTCTCCAGCAGCTGATGGATGACAGTTGGATATCCTAGCATCTTAAAATAAAAAAATAAAATATTATTAATAAGTTTTGATACGAAAATATATTTTTCGATATGGAGTGTATCTTTCGATTCTCGAATAGATTATTCTTACACATTCTATTCGATGATACGAAACTATAGATACCTCTGGTCCATCAATTAGATAGTTAGATTGAATTTTTAGCTTCTAGATCCCCCTTCTTCTAAATATGTGAAGCTTCTAGATATAAAAATTTAAAATAAATAAAAAAAATTATTAATAGAATTATCTGATGTGATAACTGGATAACGAGCTCAGCTGGTCGTGCACCTGCGGCTCGCAGAGAATCTCCATGATCGTATCATGGATGGCATCCCGAAAACTCTAAGGTCACTGGCTCAGAAGCCTCTACACGACTCCTCTACGTGCGCACCACTCCAATCTTGAACATCAAGGCCCGTGAGGACACCGAAGAGTATTGAGTCACTAGAGAGTCGAAGCTATGGTCGAATCCTATAGCCAAATCTTTTTCGTTGATATAGACTAAAAGTAGTCTGAGGCCCATTGATATTCTGGTGAAAAAGATTGCTAATCTCATAGCATGCTGCTGGTGTAATTATCCTAAAATTATAATTAATCATGGCACAATTGAAGTAAGTATGTACTATTAGTAACAAATTATCAAACATACAATTTTAAGTAAAAATAATAGTAGATTCATATCAAATAAAAAATTATAAAATTTTACTAATTATATAAAATAAATTTCAAATAATTATCTTTTATCAAAAATTTCTAACTTTGTATCATATCCGGGTTTAACTCCTTTATTTTTTCTCTGATATCTTTTCTTTCCAATTGTAAAACCTATTATCAAGACAAATAACATAAACTAGATAATTAAGCATTATTGATAAGTAAAAGTTAGCATACAAAATAAATTTTTAAGACAAAGATTACCATGACTGCCTGCATCAATTGAAAGCTTAGATTGTGGTGGCTTTCAAATTTAAATCCAGAAGACCTGCAATATCTTAGATTCTCATACCAGACCATATAAGAAATGATGCAAATTTAGGTTGTAATCAAAAAGGTTGCATTGAAGCCATATAAATGCCATGATTTTGTGTTCTCCTTTCCCAGGAACATTAGCATCGGACGGTATCACCTTTAAAATTCAACATATCAAAAACTAGCATAAGCAAAAATAGCTTTTTCATCAATTTTAGAAAGATGATATCTGAGAATGAATAGGGATACTTAATTTAATTTGTACCATATTAATAAAAGTAGATCAACATATTATCATGTACTACTAGATGAGAATCATTTTTCTACTGATACATTGCAGATGCTAACTAACAATCTTACATAGCATCTGATCTCTCTGATGGAGGATAGACATCAGTTGGCGGGTCTAGGAATAGGTCTACTGCAGATCAAGGACAACATTAAAGAAGTTATATATGGGTGGCAATGCAAGATTTAATTATATAATTATGGGTGGTAATGCAAGATTTAAAATAACATATTTTGTTAGCCAATAATCTAATGGTCTGTAACTAAGTTAATTGAAACTAAAAAACTATTGTAATTGATATGCTTTAAGCCTAAATCGGTATGGAAGGATATATTTTAATATACTACTTCGATTCTCGAATAGATTATTTCTACATATTTCATTCAATGATACAGAGCTATAGATATCTCCTATCCATCAATTAGATAATTAGATTAAATTTTGACCCTCTTCTACCCATCCCTTTCGCCTTAAGTCTAAAACTTAAAAACAATACTTAAATCAAAGAACAATAAAGTAAACAAGAGAAAGAGGAAAAGAAGAAGGCTCAAATCTGTCATTAAAAAATAAGACATTGCAAGTTCCTCTACACCTTTAACTATGAGGTAGCTGCAAGTGATTGTCTACGATGTAACAGACCATCCAAGCTTGCCCTGCAACTACAACAACAAGAGCAGAAATGCATCACTTCCATCTATCTCTTTCTAGACACTTTAGGCACATCTCGCACAGACAGTCATTATAGTCTTCTCGAGCCCCCGACCGCCTCCTCGAGCCCTTACCCCTACCCGAGCCCAGTCGGAAAACTAGAAGTAGAAATTTTTTTAAAAAATAAAATAAAAACCTAAAAACAGTACTTAAATCAGAGAACAATAAAGTAAACAAGAAAAAAAAAAGAAAGAAGAAGGCTCAGATCTATCATTGAAAATAAAGCATTGCAAGTTTCTCTGCACCTTTAACCATGAGGTGGCTGCAAGCGATTGTCTGCGATATAACAAACCATCCAAACTTATCCTACAACTACAATAATAAGAACAAAAATATATCACCTCTATTGATCTCTCTTTAGACTCTTTAGAAAGTAATAACAAAGATCATTTATCTAAAAAATCACTTTAATCGGATGCCGTTTGGCCTTTTGATCATTCATTTTTTATTTAACGATCGAAATTATTCCGTCCTAAATTGACAATGATAATGATATTCGATTAAAGTGAAATTTTAATAGTGTGCTACAAATATTACCAAAATCATCGTTGTAAATTTTTTAATCCATCAGTGGTCTCTATTTATCAGATCATCATATAATTATTCGTGGTCATCGAAATTAAATTTGATTGATCGACATAGCTAGAGCTACTGGATCGAGACAGTCTTTTATGATGATACTCTAACGATAATTATTTAAATAATAAATAATAAAAATAATTATTCATCATTGCTAATAAATTTAATAAATAAAAAAATTTATTTTTTTACGATGATAATTTTCGTCGCTAATGATTATTAGCGATGGCTTATTTTGTCGCTAAAATTTTTTTCATCGTCGCTAATAAGTTTAATAAATAATTTTTTTTTTGAAATGACTAAATCCATCGTTAATAGTGCCATCACTAATGATTATTAGTGACAGCTAGCTTCGTTTCTAATATCCTTTCCGTCGTCGCTAATAAGTTTAATAAATAATATTTTTTTTGTGATGATTTTTTTTAGTCACTATTTCTTATCCATAAAAATTATTATTAGAGATGGCAAAAGTGCCGTTTCTAATAGTCGTTGGTAAAAAAATTATTAGCAATAAAATTATTACCGTTAGTAATACCGTCGCTAATACCATTTACTAGCGATAACTAAAATACCGTCGCTAATGGCTGTCGCTAATACCTTAATTTTTTTATAGTGTTCTAGGCAATTAATTTCGAAGTGTGGGCATAAAGCTCAAAATTTTTTTATTCCTTTCTTTCCAGATACACCACATATCTGATAGTAAGAGTATATCAGCACCTTGTCATTCCTGATGATCCATAATTTCAAATCTCCATGAGTTCCACAGCATATCTAGTGATAGCGGGAGTTCAGGTAACTGCAAACCTGATAGAGGTTGGGTCCAGATCAGTCTTGAGTAAGGGCAAGCTAACATGAGATGATCTATTATTTTCGAAGTTTCACCACAAAGGACACAGTCTTTAGTTTTGAGAAATCCTCTCTTAGATAGGGTCAATCTTGTTAAGGGTTTATTGTTAGTGCATAGCCATGCAGGCAATCGAGCTTTTTCCGATACCCAGTTCTCCAGATGATTTTACTTGATAGTGGTCTGATTCCTCCACCTTGTATAAATTTGTATGCTTTCGTTGTAATGTATTCATCTTGTGTAAATCTTGATAGTGGTCTTTTAAAAAATTTGACATTGCTTGTTTAGAACGTGATCCTGAATTATGTCCACAAATATGAAAATATCTAAAAAATCAATGTAATGAAATTCGACAAGTTTATCTTCGAGCTGGACTATATCAATCTCGACTACCCAATTATCCATTATCTGAAAAGCAACACCATCATTTTCAAGCTTTTTGGTTTACACAATTTTTCTCTTGGCTTGAATATTCTCCTAATAAAGATACTGCATTTTGTCTTTCTTGTTATCTCTCTAACATGAAACCAGTGGACGACCTGGTTGAGATGTATTTATAGTTAAAGATTTAAAAAAAAAAAAATAAATAAATGATGAAAAAAGATGTGCTTTACTTAATCATATTGGTGAGGATTCTTGCTCACTACATAATTAGTGACGGATCTTCATTAAGAAAAGTCATAAAAGTCATATTGGAGGCGGATCTTCATTAAGAAAAGCCATATCGGAGAGCAAGGATCCTCTCCAATATGATTAAAAAAAGTATATTTTTTTTATTATTTATTATTTTCAATTTTTGAAACCCTTAGCTATAAATACATTCCAACTAGGTCGTCCACTTGATTTTATGTTAAAAGGATAACAAGGAAGACAAAATGTAGCATCTTTACTCGGAGAATATTTAAGTTAAGAGAAAAATTGTGTAAATCAAGAAGCTTGAAAATGATGGTATTGCTTTTCACATAATGGATAATTGGATAGTCGAGGTTAATATGATCCAGCTCTAAAATAAACTGATCGAATTTTATCGTATTAATTTATTGAATATTTTCATATTTATGGATGTAATTCAGGACCATATTTTAATCAAGCAATATCAAATTCTTTAGACTGATCATGACTATGCTAGGAGATTTGAAAAGATATTCTTTAAACGGCTGATCATGACTATGCTAGGAGATTAAATATTTTTTTAAAAAAAATTAAATTTTTTTTATTTGCTCATAAAATTTATAATATTTAAAATTAATTTAATAATTAAGAAATTAAAAAAAAAAGAAAAAAAAAAGATGTTGCTAAGAGAATGTAGACAATAGTTAGCGGTGGCTTCCCTGCTATGGATTTTTTTCAAAGCAACAGTTAATCTTTACGAAAAAAAGGCAACAGTCACCGCACCTTGCTGTCCCCTATCACTTATGGATCTTTTCAAAGTAATAGCCAATTGTCAACCTTCACCTTAAAAGAAAAACAACAGTCACCAATCACACCTCGCTGGTACCTTGCTGTGGTGGTGTGGCCTATGGGTTTTCAAAGCAATAGCCAATTGTCATTTGTCAAACTTCACCTCAAAAAAAAAAAAAAAAAAAGTCACCTGTCACACCTCACTAGCAGTGGTATCTTGCTGTGGCGGTGTGGCCTATAGGTTTTCAAAACTTTCTTCCGAAGCCGATGGATTGGACTTTCGGAGGAAGCGCGAGGAGGATTTCGGAGACCGCGCCGGTGCTGGAGATGGAGCAGTGGAGCAGGAGAGGAGGCGATGGAGAGACTGAGCGAGGCGTCGAAAGGTTTTAGTGAGAGGTTTAGGCGGATTCCACGCATCCACGAGATGAAGCTTCGGCTAGCCCTTTTCCAAGGTTTATTGTGTTTTCAAATAAGCAACGGTTCTTTTTTTTTAATTTATTATTTTTAATAAAAAATTAATATATAAATTAATTATATAATTTTTTTAAACTGATAGATTCGTAACGTGTGTAAGACTAAAATATTGAAGGACCATCATATATATAAATATATAGATTATAAATATTTTAAATTTTTTGAGGAAGCAGTGGCTCCCTCTAGTCTTTCTTATCCTTCACTACTGCACATAATAATGCTCTAAAGTCTTGTACTGATTTAATAAGTCAATCTAGACATATAGATAAAGTTATACTTGTTCAATATTTTGAACAAATTCAAAATAATAGATTGCAAGTTAAAATTTTTATTGATATTATTTGTTGACTTGCATTTTAAGATTGTACTTTTAGAGATCATGATGAGATTAGTAGCTCAAAAATCAAATTTTTTTTTTTGAGATGATTAGTCTTTTAGCTTCATATAATGATAAAGTTGCAAATGTTATTTTAGGAAATGTACCTATTGTAGCTAAATATACTTCACACGAAATTCAAAAATTTTTTTTGCATGTTTTTGTAAATAAAGTACGTAATAAGATTCATGAGGATATTAAAAATTTTAAATTTTATATTATTATTGATGAGGCTCACGATGAGTCTAAAAAAAATAAATGGCTCTAATTTTAAAATTTATTGATGATAATGGCTTGATAAGAGAATATTTTTTTGATATTGCTTATGCCACTAACACATCTGCATGGACTCTTAAGAATAAAATATCTTCTGTTTTTTTTCATCATTATCTTGATATTCAAAACATACGTGGTCAAGGATACGATGGAGCTAGTAATATGTGTGGTGAATGGAAAAGATTACAAGCTTTATTTCTTAATGATTATCCTTATGTATATTATGTGTATTGTTTTGCTCATAGATTACAGTTGATTTTGGTTGCAGCATCTAGAGAGATAATTTTTATCTATAAATTTTTTTCACATTTAACTTTTATTATCAATATTGTTGGTTTTTCATATAAGCGACATGATGAATTACATGTTTTTAAGCAGCTAAAATTATACATATGTTGACTCTTAATGAACTTGAAACCGGAAGAGGTGCTAATTAAATTGGCACTTTAAAATGAGCTAGTGATACTCATTGGGGATTTCATTTTTATTCTATTTATAGTTTTATAAATATATTTGGTGCAACTTATCTTGTGCTTGAAATTTTAAAGTAAGATGGATCTACTTATGCTCAACGAGGGATACTAATGCAGCTCTTAAAATGATTACATCTTTTGAATTTATTTTTATTTTACATATGATAAAAAGAAATTATGGATATTACTGATATCCTTTGTTATGCTTTACAACAAAAATCTCAAGATATTTTGAATGCTATGCATTTAGTTTCAAGCATAAAAGTTCTCATTCAAAAACTTAGAGAAGATGGTTGGAATAATTTTTTTGATAGTGTTATATTATTTTCTAAAAAATATGATATTGATATTCTTAATTTAGATGCTTAATATATTGAAGGTAGAGGTCATCGCCAACGAGATCATGTCATTATAGAATACCATTATCATTTTGATATATTCAATGCGACCATTGATTTTCAATTGCAGGATTGAACAATAGGTTTAGTGAATACACTATCGAACTTTTGACTCTCAGCTTTGCTTTGAATTTAAGAGATGATTATAAATTCTTTAATATTGATAATATTTGTAATCTTGTAGAAAATATTATCCTCTTGATTTTATTGATAAAAAAAAAATAAATTTGAGATTTCAATTAAAATATTTTGATTTTGAAAAATAATCCACAACTTCAAAATTTATCGTCTCTCTCAGAGTTATGTCAAAGATTAGCAGAAATAGAGAAGTTGAAGACTTCTTATGTTATTGATAGATTAGTTTTCTTCTTATTTTATCTCTTCCAGTGTTTACATGCAGTAACAAATAAAAGAGCATTTTTGGCTATGAAGATCATTAAAAAAAGGCTTCATAATAAAATAGAAGATAATTTTTTTGCAGATAACTTAGTTATTTATATAGAAAAAAAAATTGCCAGAACTTTTAGCTCAGATTCAATACTTAATGACTTTGTGGATCTAAAAGAACGTCACGTCCCATTTAGGTAAAGATATTTTTTTTATTTTTTCTTTTATCTATTTAAATATTTAAATAATTTTTTTTAATTATAGGTAGCATAAGTATTAATGTGAAAGAGATTATTAAGATTTTTATACAATCGAAATTATTTTATAGATGACGTAAGGTATTATGTTTTACTTATTTTTATTTATACATAAAATTAAATATTTATTGATATTTTATAATATTTTTAAATATATATATATATATATATTATTATTTATTATAAAATATTTTATTTAAAAATTATTAATAAATTATTATTTTGGCAACCATTCCAAACACAACCCCGCCCCGCGCCCCCCAACCCCCCCCCCCCCACCTCCCCGCCCCACACACACAAGTAATTGGTACAGGATGCCCAAAGTTCATTACGCCTTCAATTTTACGAGATGATGGGCTCCTTGCTAATCTGCTTTCCTCACTGGTCATGGAACCGTTTGACGTACAGGTGATCCAGATTGGTAAGCATGAGTTGCACGTATTCTCCTGTAGCATATGCGCGTGCGGGCATGTGCAAAAACAGCCTTGTTATAGGTTTTGCGGCCAGCATTACGGCACTGAGAGAGGGTTGGAGGAGAAGGAAACAAGAGAGTGGGCGAGAACATAAGGTCGAAACGGGCTTACACTGATTAAAGCAAGAGGTCCCAGCCAACTGGGCGTCTCTTCATTACGCCTTAATCCTGTTTTTAGTTAGGATCATGAGAGGATGGAATTGATGGATAGATGATCTCTATCTATCATTTGTTCAAAAAATTATAGAAAAGATGGATGAAAAAATGAAATTAGCCATCCACTTTTCTACTAATTTGCATCCTTTTAAATTGGAAGGACGAAGAAAAGATGGATGGAGCATTGAAGGATAGATTTTACATCGATAACATTATGCCTCATTAATTTTTTGATAAAATATATTGCTTCTTCACTTTTACATTCATATCATTTATATATATTTTTATATATTTATTATATTTTATTAGTCATTATTTTAGTTTTAGTATATAATTTTTATAATTATAATTAAATAATTAGATTATTTTCTATTTCTCTATTTATATTTACTATTTTTAATTAACTATTTATATAATATTAATTAAATATTTAACTAAATTATAAATTAATTGATTAATTATTCATATAATTAATTTATTAATAATTAATTTATAAATCATATATTAAATTAAATATTTATATATTTTTTAATATAGTTATAGATTATAATTTATAATTTTATATGTTGTTTACTTCTTTAGTATAAATAAGTATTATAAATTAATAATAATAATATTTTTATCAACGATAGTTTATTAAAAATATTATACAAATATCATCCTTCATTTTTCTCATTTTTTCTATATCAAACAGAGAAGAAAATCATTTTCATCCATTCTTTCATGTTTCATCAAAATATGAAAAGATGGATATGAACTTCCTCCTCCATCATCTTTCTTCGATCCATCCTTCGTATCAAACAGAGGGTGAGTGCAAAGAGTTATGAGTTACAAATCGAAGTTAATAACCCAAAGTTATAACCAGCTAGCCTCTGTCCTTCACATGCATTCTACATAGAATAGTAAGCTTGAGGGAACAACTTTTATTCATATTCTCAAAACTACTTGTATTTCATGGCAAAAATGAACAATGTGAGCTACACCAGTTGACGGGCTGGTGTAATAAATAAATATGACTGATAAGTTTTTTTTTTGGTAGAAAAATACGACTGATAATTACGGCACTTGTTTCCGCCTTATTTTGATGAGGTCAAAATCCTTCACAACCATTGCCTGTTCATACCAGCGTTTACAGTATATCCTACAAGAGTGGAAGAGTTTTACGTGCGCGCATGCGTACATGGTACATGCATGTGTGTGAGAATAATTTTCTCAAAAGAGCAGAGGAATAATTTACGTGCGCGCATGCGTACATGCATGCACGTGCGTGTGTGTGAGATAGAGAGGACTTCATTCTAGTCTAACAAGGGAGAACCCGACACCAAAATGTCAACAAACT
Source organism: Elaeis guineensis (assembly GCF_000442705.2). NCBI lineage: Eukaryota > Viridiplantae > Streptophyta > Magnoliopsida > Arecales > Arecaceae > Elaeis > Elaeis guineensis. Next base: position 480,049 of record NC_025998.2, on the reverse strand, counting down.
TACCTCAAGATTCCATACACGTCATGTATCATGATTCATGTCGCCTGATACTTCTGTTGTAAATAGTTCAACAAGGAAATGGTGGCAAGTGATAGATATGCATCTTCAACTGGTTCATTCTATTAAATGACAATGACATCCTATTAAATGGTTTCTCTCGAAAAAGACATTCTATTAAATGGTTTATGGGCTAAAATTCTTCCATATCTTAAACTATCCAGCTTTAAAATCACCTACCAAGGCTATAAAATTTATTGATACACAGGATCAACTTTAATACGGATCTCTGTTATAAACCTTGGCTGGTAGATTTGGTATGATCTGGTAAAGCTATTCTACAGGTTAATTCACAAGACCAGATCTGTTATGCACGAGTTGTAGATGCCAAATACCCCATGTTTGGCATGTGACAATGAACCGTGCAGTCTGATGGTCACCAAACTCCACTTTTTCCCAGGATTAGGTACGTAGTCTAGTCAACCCGGATTTGGTACATGGTGCCAGCCGAGTTGATGTTTGCACGCACAAAATTGGCATTACTTCTCTTCAAATAAGATTCTAATTCTAGCCATGGTTGAACATCTCAATACCTGCTCCTGGAGCTATCATCATCATGCTATGCACAAAGCACCTAAGCCTCCAGATTAGGCTATTTCCTTATAAAACGTGCCTATGTGGCCCTGTTGCTTTAACCGATTGCTAACATTACGTTAGAACTGCTTCGCATGAATTACCTGTGCTGCTCGTGAGAATACTATCTTCAGCAGTTGGGTGAATGTTGGTATCAGAAAAGCTTCTCAGTAACCATGCGCTCGGTGAAGGCGGGATGAGAAACTAATACTTGCAGATAACAAAAATATATATAGTATTTGAACAAGTCTTTTACCACCTTTCATGCCCAAAATATTCTTACAGACTTCACATAAGCACACATCCAACGTAGGCCAATGATAAGCCAACATACTAAATCAGCACATGTTAAAAAGAACAACTCAAGCACGTTAGTCAAACGTGCAACTGATAAAACAGAAAACCTTACAGCATTCACAGTATTTTTTGCTGCACATGGACTTCCTGCAGTTGCATCCTACTCTATGCCTGCCAGAGGTTGTTATCATTTTCCTAATATCCTCCAGAATATGAGGACAATCAGTTTTTTTCTCATGGGAGTATGGTGCAAATTCCCAACTGACATAACAAAGAATCCTTACCCCACTACTGCTTTAGAAATCCATGACTGGCAGGATAACCTTTGGAGCAAATGCATGTGGCATGCGAGATTGTAACAGTTCTTTTGAATCAATCACTGTCTCTTCATTATCACGTGTATTATGGCAGTCTTAGCATTGACAGGCTTCTGCACAAGATGATCCTGAAGCAGTCACGGTAGCTGGACAGAAAAAGAAGACGTAGAGGTGACAACGTCAGTGCAAGAAGAACAAGTGCAACTGTGTGGGCACGTGTCTTCTTTGCAAAAGAAGCATGCAGTTGTATTTCATATACAATTCAAGAATCACTTATAGTTTCAAGCAGTTAGACTTCTTAGTAGCAATGCTGGCTGTCCTCTTTCATAGTCAGTTTTTTCCTGATCATCTCAAGTGCATATTCTAGGGTTAACCAAGGCTGACTCGATGGAGCTGTCAGCATGTTCTGAAGGCACACTTTTAATATCATCTTGATTCACATAAATATGCTTCAGCAGTGGAGAGCCAATTAAAGGTGCTTCCATATCAAGTGGAGATTGATAACTAGAAGAAGAATTTGGCCATCCTATTAAAGGGTCTTGTATTCTATGATAGGCACTCCCAGACAGTGGCTTCTCGCCTAGTATCCCATACCCTCTTCCGGCATTTTCATGTTTAGAATGCTAGGTAGGTGCAACTCAATTCTGGATGAGATACTAGCTTTCACAGCGAAGCTTCTGCCATGAGGGACAGACCTATGAGTTTCTGCTGATGTATATGAACAACGTGGTATTCCGGATAAGGGATACCTGTAGAAGTTTCTTAACAGTGACATATTCATGTTACTAGAGGCTGCAACAGGTTCTGGGCGCAAAGCATTCACATTCATCATAGAGTTACAGAAGCCTCTGCATTTGGAAAAGCACTCATACAACCCCAAGAATTTATGTTGCTCCCAACGATTGCTCGTATATTCTCAACAGCCTCAAGTAGAAGATGCTTCTGCGCATCATCCTCCTACATAGACGAAAAGAATCATTATTATTGCTTCAAAAAATTAAAGCAAGTAAAGCACTAAATTATCCGGGGAAGAACCCTTGTTTTCTCTTTTAAAGCTCTCTGAGAAGTTACAGATCATAAAAAAGCTTACAGTGACAAGATTATAGTTGTGAAATACTCAATAAGAGATGGAAGCATGTGAAAGGATAATACCATTAAATTCTTAGAAGTTCTCTGGTTCTTATGCCAGGGAACTCATGCCAATGCAATAGGAGAATTTTCATACTAGTTTAATATGCTTGGAAGAAGAAGACACATGGACTTTCGGGTTGTTTATTATGTGAAAGACTTCATTTAATGCTTGGCTTTTTAAACCTAGAGATGAAGATTATCTGCAAGTTATGTGGAGATAAGAACGTAGTGTCTTTTGCTAATGACTGCATGCATTATGTGAAAAATGTCGGAATGTTGATACTTGCTGTGGAAGAATCATGATGCCAAACAATCATTATTTACTATGTAACATAGTGTCTTTTGGATATTATGATAATAGCATGATTGTATGGATGTTGATAGTTTGGTCTTTAACATATTGTATTATGATACAGTACTTTTGGATTGATTAATTGAATGTGATTAACAGATTTACTCAGCGGAGGCATTCCAGAGTCCAAGACAAATGACCAAATGATGCTATCGAACAACAAAAAATGAACATGGCATTTCTTGAAAAGATTAAGAAAAGAAAGAAAGAAAAAGCACTGATATGCATCAAATGAACGAGAGCACCAAAACAATGAAGGTACAAGTGTTATGGAATTTGAAGAGAAGATGGCAGAAAAAAGAAAAAGGAGGGAGGAGAGAGAGAGCCTGAGAATAGGAACTGGACTTGGATCCCTCAGAAGGATCCATGACTACTCAGTTATAACTCTCTTTTCAATAGGCTGCTGATGGATGCCACTTTGTGAAGCATCATTTCTTCCCATTTCTTCTTGCTCCTCCTTGGTGCCTTGTTTCTATTTTGAGTACAACGGGACATGCAAAATGATCGTTTTATTGGAAATGGATCGACTTGAGAGTGAGAGAGAGAGAGAGAGAGAGGGGCGGGGGGTGTCGCAGGAATGGACAACTCGGAGGGTGGGGGCAGGTTCACCAAGCCCAACTCCCCAGCTTGGCAACTGTGGCTAGATACTGGATATTATGCAGAAAAATGCAGGAGATTGGGATGGTTTGTATGCGTCCCATGATCAAGATATCACAAAGAGAATGAGACCAAATGGAATGGTGATTTGGAAAGAGAATGAGACCAAATGCATGCAATCTGGATCTCATTCAATTATCTATCTATCTATCTATCTTGTTGTTAAACAAAAATTTTCAGTCAGTCCAGGAAATCTACTGACACGCAAACCAACTCCTCTCTCAATATGCTGTTAAACACAACCGGATCAACACAAATCAGACCAGCCACTCCTTGAACGCTCGAGATGCACATCCTCCCATGGGCAACCCTTAGGATGGGTAAGATGCACTCACTATACATGCCAACCACCCATAACACACTTGAGTATCCACTGGGGATGACCACACATGTGCATTGGTTATGCAATGTCAGCCAGTTCATTGGACCCTCAAGATGTGAAAGAGATGCTTTGCATATGCACAAGCTCCAGCCATGCTGTGCATCCCAATTCCAAAACCATTAAGGGAGTAAACATCAAACCTATTTGAATGCCCACAGCAAGATCACTGAAATCTAAGCTTCAGCAGATCCCCGCTGGCTGGCTACTTTATTGATCATACAAAATTCTGAAGAAGTTTGCGATGGTTGGTTCTCCATATGTTTTCCATGATGTCTCCTGCGTGCCTATTTCTAGCAAGGCAGACATAAGTCTTTCCATCAACTCTCAGTCAAGTGTCGAACAGCGCTTCCCACCATGAGAATTAAAGCAGCATATGCATTGACCAAGGTGTAACCCAGAGGTTTACACTCTGTCCTTTCTAGAGGTTCAGAGTTCAGGATGCCTGATCCTATAATTCTATTTAGGGTGTTTGAACTGGACACACTCTGATGGTCTGACCTCTTACCACCTCGTGTATTTAATTTAGGTGGCAATGAGAGACTCTGTGGAGAATTGGAACACCATATGTCCTAGCCATGAGTAATTTCCCCATTTTCAAGTTTTGCATAAGACTGTGATATTAGAAGCTTTCCTGCAACATCATGAACAATCACATAGTATTGCTGGTTTTTTTAAAAGTAAAAATAAATAAATAAAATAAATAAATAAACAGAAAAGATAAAAGATAAGTTAACTTGACATTAACCTCAAAACTCACTTTGAACCAAATGCTGCATCATTTCAATGCAGGTGTCTGGCTCAAGCAAATTTCCCACATCACCCAAAGGAAAAAGCAGCAAACAGTAGATGCAAGAAAAGGCTTAAAACAACCACAAAGTTTGTCCCATTTAATCCAAATTGTATGTTGATCTTCATTCTACTACACTTTGTCATTTTGATTCTTGCATGCTTTGCAGCTATCCTCTTCAAGGAAAAAACTTCATTGATCCAATTATGGGAAGGCCTAATAAAATTAACATACAACTTAGGAGGCATCAGGCCTGAGCACAGTGCATTAGTTGACATCCTTGCTGTAAGACTACAGACAAATCACCTCATGACATCACAGATAAGAGTCACCCAAAAACTAGGACATGATTGTTGTGGGTTACCATGGAAAGTTGCAATGATAAGTAGCAGCAGCAGCCAGGTTCAGGCATGCTGTTGACGACTTTAGCAGAGAGCAGCAGGTCTAAGGCAGCTCTGATACCAAAGAGTGTATATACATTGATGCTAGAGTTAGCAATATCTTGAATCCAATTCAGCATTATTTTGTGCATCCATTTAAGTTTTTACCATCCCCCCTTCCCCAAAAGAAGGGTAAAGAAAGAGATGCAAGCTTTCTCAGATAAACAGACAACTATAATACAAAATTATAAAAAAATTAACATGCGATCTGAAGTCATATACTGGATGGGAAAAAATATCTGGCACATTCATGTTGGAATGTCAACAAACAATAAAACTGAAACAAATTACCATTGCAAAAACACCCTGATGAGTTGGAAAGAGTTTCATGCCTCAGTCTCCACCAGCAATTCCTTGAGTTCACCTTTCTGCAGAGAGAAGAAGCTCAGTGACATGTCATGAACTAGAGTAGCAAGTGTTTTGCTCTGTGTGTGTGTGTGTGAGTGTGTGTGTGTGTGAGAGAGAGAGAGAGAGAGAGAGAGACTAACAAGTGCGTTATTCACTAAAAGCTACCCGAAGCAAATTAAGAACAATATCTGAGCCCCCAATGAACTTCCCCTTTATAAAAATCTTGAGGAAATGTAGGCCAATTGCTCACAAATAGAAAGAGTACAATTTAGCTTAGTTAAAAACAAATCAAAAGGCAGCTTATTGATCTGATCTAGCAGTCAGAAATAAATGAAGTAGGGATATTTGAATATATTTCTTCTTTTCTCTTATATTGGAATTCCAATGGGCCTCATCTTGGACTTGTCATTTAGTATGCCTATATAACATATGTTGGCTACATTAGGAAAACAAATAAGGGAATGATTTGTGGAACAGAGAAAAAAAAAATACAGCAGAAATACCAAATCCTGCATTTCAATGGCAACAACATCTGCAGAAGCTTTTTATTTGTTCATTAGTAGGTTCATAAAGAAAGCATCTCAATGCATAAAATTAATAAAAAAGAAAATAATAGATTATTGAAAATAAACAGCTAGAGATAAGAGATCCACAAACAATTATCATTTATAATATTGCTATGAAAAATCTGACATAGGATGTTACCATACCATAAATTTATCATCATTATAATAAGCATCTCAAAACCTACGACCATGCCATCACTTGGAAGATATCTCTTGAAGTGCACATTTATTTCCAAACAGATTGCCACTATTTGCAAGTACAGACTGGATAAATGCAGTGAAGGCTGATCTTTCACATATCTGATAGTATCTAAGAGACAGAAGTGACACTTTAACACAAGCATGCCTGCAAGCTCACACATATAATCATGTGCATGCTCACATGCGCGCACGCACGCACACTCTGTGTGAGAGTGAGAGAGAGAGCGAATATTGTATTACTTGACGAGGACCCAACACAGCCTGTTCAGCAGGTAAGACACCCACAAAGTCCAAGTAGCCAACAGTACAATCATCAACCATCCACAGTTGTTCAGCTAACAGATTTATGGTCTATATAGCAAGGCATAAATCTAGTATCAGGTTATTATTTGTTGACTTGGTAGGAAAGTTTTCTGCTTGAACCTTCCATGATTTAATGTCACATTGCAACTTTTGAAACATAATTTCTTTAACTTTATGGTATCACTGAAATTGTTTGGTACGATTGTATTTTTTTTGCTCCAGCAGTCCACAAACTCTAAAAATCCACATAATTTAGTTTGGGGAGAGAGAGAGAGAGAGACTCCAAGAAAACAAGGATACTTAGAGCAGGCTTTCACATCCTCTTTGAGCTCAGGATGTCTCAAAATATATCTTGCACTAATAGGGACTCCTGGATAACCATATGGACAAGCATAATACACAGAAACCAACACTTCAACACCCTTCAAAGATAGAAGTACCATCAATCTCACAAAAGACGGTCAACAAATCTGGCCGGCATGCGGTAACTAAGAGTTTTGCTGCAAGACCTTCACTGCAAATGCACCGAATCCGCAGGGAGGAGCATCAGGAAGTCCCTTCTTATATAAACCATGGCAAGAATTTCCTTGATATCCTACAACCTCAGAGGTTCCATTATTTTTAAGCAACATAATACATGCTTGGTCAAGAACATAATGTTGAAGAACAACTTTTTTTCTGTGAATAGATGAAAGAATACCTGACCAACAACATCTTGCAACGAGATGTAATATACCAAGGATTCTAATACGACGATTTGTAGTTGTGGTTCGCGCAATGGAGTACTACTACTTTTATTGGACAAGGGAGGAAATCGTCCAATGCATTCTAGATTTCCGGGAGAACTTTCCACCAAATAGAAATAGAGAAACCTGGGGTTGATGAGACCAAAACAAAGGAAGCAACATTGTTTTGGTTACGATAAAAGAAGAATCGCTCGAAAACACCGAACGAACCCTCAATGATCTTTTTATCAACACACACAAATAAAATGAAATAAAAAAAAATACCCCATGATCTCTAGAAACAACACCAACTAAAAGGAAGGAAAAGAAAAGCGAGAGAAAGGAAATATCACCGGAACAAACACAGAGAGAGAGAGAGAGAATTGGCTTCACCGTCTTTCTGTATCGAGGAGGCGGCGTTGGCTAGCTCTCCACGCTCCGTATAAGGTTATAAGAAAGATTCAGCTAGTTTACAGTTCGACGCGAACGAGTTATAAAGTTATTTTGCTGGAACAATTAAGCAGTATTTGGGGATCATTTTATAAAGTAACGAACAATGCGAATGCGAACAACCACGGATTATGAGATTTATGCAAATCCGAAGAAATTATGCAACCGCAAAGCATCAATTTTAGGGTTCATGCTGAAGGGAACCGAAATTCATGAAAAACGACCAAATAGGGAACCAAAGAAGATCACAACTCGAAGCCTTGCAATTAGGGTTTGCTACCGTCGTTGAAGGAGAGGGAGAGTAGCGAGAGGCACCGACCAACGAGGACCGAGGGGAGCATTGGGGGCGGGTGACGGTAGCTGCAACTTGAAACTGAAGGGAATGGTGAGGGCGGAGGAGTGCTTTTCGGAGCCCCGTATCGATTTCAGACCCTTCCCTTTTTCTTTTTAGTTTTTTCTTCCCGGATCACTTTCAAGCTCGATGCGCTGAAAAACGATTTTCTTTTTACACTTTTATAACTAAAAAGACCGAAGCAAGCCCATCTAATAAAATTAATCGATCACCCTGCTCTTCAGGAGGCATTAATAAAATTAACGCTGACAGAATTACATATAATTTTATAATAAATAATTAAATTAAATTATTTATTTTATTATTTTTATAAATAATACTATATATCTGTATTATATATAATATAATATTATTTTAAAAAAATAATTTATTTATTAAAAAAAAATATATGATTACGTATAATCTTATAATTTTTTAATCTTACAACAAAATAATTTCATAATCAAAATATATTCATCAAAATAAATTAACATAAATTAAAATAAATTATCGATAATTTCAATTGGTAAAAATAAAAAAATATATATAATAAATAATATCACAAAAAATAATTGATCTCAAAATTAAGTTGTCTTTCTAGAAAATAAATAATAATCAATAAATAAAAATAAAAATATTTTGAAAAAAATAATTTATATTCTATGTAATTTAAATTGTATATCAAATACTGCAATATAGAATTTTTTTTAATTTTACAACAATATTACTGTACATATCAAATACTGTGCAATATAAGATTTTCTGTAATTTTATCAAGTAATCACATTTCCTCTGCGATCATATTACTATAATAATATTATCTATGTAATACAGCAACCGTCGTCTAAATAAATAATAAAATTAGAACTCTTCGTGATATTGATATAGACGGAAAGGACTTCAGAAGATATGGATAAAAAATATTTCACCTTTATAACTCAAAAAAAACGCTCCAAAGCTATTTTCTAAAAGTAATTGATCACCTTGGAAACGTGCTCTAAAGTAAATAATAAAGTTAGGGAACAAATTTCACTTTTATACCTAAAAAGAGAGGCCCAGTTCCATTTTATAAAAATAGTCGATCATCTTTGAAACGTGCTGTTAAATAAATAATAAACTTGAGAGTTTCCCATGACACAAATAGAAAGGACCTCAGGAGGCATGAATAAAAGAAACTTCACTTTTATAACTAAAAAGAGGAATCTAGTTCCATTTTATAAAAATAATGGGTCACCTTCAAAACATGCTCTTAAGTAAATAGTTAGAGTTCCTCATAATACAAATAAAAGAGACTTCAGAAAACATGAATAAAAAAAAAATGTAGAGCCTAATGATCCTGATGATTTTTTTTTTCCCTTTTTTTTCAATCAAAAGATGGATGGCACCGAATTGCTTGTAAATCATAAGCTGTAGCTTTATCTATTCTACAAGATTGTCCGCATCCACAGGGGGTTTCAAGCTGTATTGTTGATCCAATTTCAAGATGGCCTCCGATCTATTATTTCAACCAGCTTCAATCAGCCAAATTATTAGTAAACCAGTAGTTTCAGGGGGCATATGCCAAACCGCAGTCAGGCTGAAAGAATGCATGACGCTAGCAAGTAGAACCTCTTGCATAATGAAGAAGCCATCATTGATTCCTGATGAAATTACCTCTTCTTGGAACAGGGCATCGAGTAGCCTTTACAACGGTTGGGCACCAAGGCAGTCGAGCTGAAAAGTTGAAATAGAGTTTTGAATGCAACTAGGAAGTTTGAGTAAATTTAGTTGACAAGCAGAGACAAGTTCTGACCTGGTGATAGAGAACCGGAAAAAACTGAAGGTAATGTTACGATGCTAGGAGGCACTGTCTAATAATACTGGTTCGGCTCGCCAGGTATTATCTGATAGATTAAGCATCTCATGATACTACAAAACTGAATTACTTCTGCTGTCTCAAAGTTGCTAAATAGTAGATGGACATTGATAAACAATAATTGGTTCTCTGTAATCCTACCGACCTACTAAATTTCGTATATGGAGCAATTTAGAAGCAATACAAGGTTCCCACTGACCAAACACCAGAAGATCTGTCAACCAAAATTGGCTAACTCTATTTTGGCATGTAACTCGTCATGTAACTCATCAAATTAAGATTGAAAAGAACAATATTTTCCAAATTAAGATTACTGAAAAGAGCAAAGAATAACGAGCGAAGTTATGAGCCCTGCACATAGAGTAACATCCAATGAGAAGAATTTTAATCATTCGCCCATCCTATCCCAAAACTCGGCACCAAATTATCCCCACATTCAGACCCTGATTGATGTCAGTCACGATAGTAGCAAACCCAGCAATCCGGCAGCTTCTGGCAAATTCCAGCTCGGAATATCATCCCAGTTGCACGGCCTCATGATAAACACACTGCTGAAAAAGAAAACCCGATCTTGTTGGTCAGGCATCCATAGTGAATTTCCTGTTCTAAATGCTAGCAGCAAACGACAACATCAACAACCAGACGAATCCGGACATGAAGAAAGTAATATCCAAACCAGAATCCCACATTCAATGTTCGATTGTTCACTGAAGCAATATTATTCACAATCTGTTCTTTCATCTTCTTTTTTTTTTTTTTTTTACCGTTTCAGATCAGGCAGAACCTCCTGCCTCGAAAACAAGTCTTCATGTTGAAGCAGCTAGCTTCCCATGTTTAATGGTGAAGTAGCCAACTTCGCATGTTTAATGGTGAAATAGCTGATTCCCCTGTTAAACAAATAAAACATAAGAACAGGACAGTTGCATCACTGACAAAGAAATATTTGGGAATAACAAGTGATTTACAAAACCCAACCAGCTCAACACACTCCAAAATACGACACAGCAACAACCATACAATCACAGCAACTCATCTTCATCTTCATTGTCATCATCCGACATCCTCAGGTGCCGCCGCCGCCTCCCTTGGCCTTGTCCAGAAGCAACAGACACATCCTCAGCTCTGCTGTCATTACCATCATCATCCACATCATCGATACCATTGCCCATTGGTCTGCCGGAGGACTCCTGCTCGCTGAAGGTCTCTCCCCACAGGATCATTCCTCTTCCTCTTCGGCTCCGTGAAGAACCCCTCAAGGAGCTTCTCGAGGAATGCAAAGATGATCGTGAGGAACCCATACCTCCTGCTCGAGTCACCTGTACAATCAAGAAAACTGTGATCGAGGGAAATGGGATTATACCACTACTCAACTCTTCATCATCCCCAACGATGCCGATGCCATCTTCCTCTCCACTGATGGGTGACCGAAACATGCTGAACAGGTCACCAAGATCACGCTGTTGCTCCAACCTCCGCCAATCTCGCTGTCGTTCAGGGTCCACCTCTGATGGACGCACAGAGGGATGCTCTTTCCTAGCATGCTTTCTCAGCTCGCCATAAACCCCGCTAAACCCACAGGACTCCATAGAGCAGCTACGAATCTTAGCATTGAGATAGTGGCGTGCCGGCTCCACCACAGTCCAACCAGTGACGAGCCCACGACACAGGGGGCACAAAAGCTTTGTTGGCTGCTGACCCACAGCATCCTGGTGAGATGGTTGGGATTCAGAAAATGCCTTGCGGTACTGGTCCAGGCAATTAGAATGGCGGTAGCTGGTGTCACACATGAAAGGGCGACAACCCTTCTCTCGGGAGGAGCAGAGAAGGAGAACAGCATTGTGAGGGTACTCCATGCACACAGGGCAACGAACCTCCTCCCACTCTTTGATGTCCTTGGCTGCTGGAACACCAGATTCAGAAGGTCTACAAGACACCGAAGAAGAAGAAGAAGAATGCTTATGATCGCTGGCCGAGCTGCATGGGAAAGGTGACCCACGAGATCTTCGTTCAAAGGATGCAGAACGGGTCCTCCTTTCCTTCGGCATACTACTTGATTGAATATGAGTGGAACAAGCAAATGTTCCTCAAAGCAACAATTTGATGTTCTATAAATAAAAAGCAGGATGCAATATAATCAGGTGCCGAGACAGATGGAATTTTCTACAGTGACTAGAAAAGAAAAAAACACAGACAGCAAACTAGTGCACGAAGAGCTACATTTTGATCTATCGCAGTATCTTTGGTTGAAAAGAGTCTTTGGTTAAATAAAATTTTTAGGTCACATCTGATTATTGACAATGGTCAGAGATTCAATGATTAACAAGAAACAGAAGTAAACATTCAGAAGTACCAGTAACAAATCCATTGAGAAAATGAATCTCACATCACAAAAAAACCACAAAAAAAAAAAAGTTTCAAAGCTCAATTTAAAAGGAGATGGAAAAACTTCTACCACTTGGCCTGTATATAAAACCTCAAACAAGCGCAGCAATGAACAAAACTCCAAATCCCTAAAATAACATAACATGAGATTAACATAAACAAAGAGGAGAGGTAGCACATAAACAAGCAACTAGGACCAAAAATTTATCAACTGCAAGAGATAAGGAACCTAAATAAATCAATAGAAATTTCATCTCTGATCCAAATAATGGATGCTAAAGCCAACAACCAGCCAGACTTGGGTATGCCTTGAGAAGTGTGTCCAATATGAGGGACTCTTAGGAAAGGAGTCGCAGAGCCTCTTCTGACCTTGGTTCATAGCTCATCAGGCCTAGGAATTCGTACAAAAATAATAGAACATATAAACAAAAAGTTTGATGAATAGGACTGCTTGGTCTTCTTGTTTGATACAACTCGGGCAATCTCCATTCAAATATTTATTTTCCGGAAATGACCGGAACCACCTGGAACAGAACCATGCGTCTCACCTTTCGCGAATCTACGGATGCCACTTTTGATTGAACATAAAAAACAAGCGGCTTCAAAATAATAATAATGAGTTTCTTTCTTTTTTTCATCTGATCACAACTGCGGCCCAGCAGAATCATCAACAAGAAAAGCATAAGGTTGCAGTTTTCATCTATTGTGATCATGATACGATATCTACATCAAGAAATCATTACATCACAACACTAACCCTCAGAAACAAACCCTGGGAAGTCGAACCCTCCCCAGCATCGATGAGTCCGGCATCGAGCAGAAATATCTACAACAACTAACCAATACCACACAACCAGCCTCTCATAACCAGTGAAATCACAGACCAGAGCTACCAGTCTAAGCGCTAAAACAAAAAGCAAGAACAGGAAGGGCACAAGGAAGACTCCCTCCAAGAAAATGTAACCACAATTCGAGCAAACGGATCGAACAGCAGAGGACGCGCCGATCCGTTGCAGGAACGAACGAAAAGCAGATCAAAGCAGGAAGCAGCGGTTAAAAGAAGCAGAAGATTGGATTCAATTTCGCAGAAGAGAAATTACCAAAGGGATCGAAGATCTGAGATACGAGAGGGGGAAGGAAGCGATTCCGAGACGATGATCCGCCGCCCAGGCGTGGAATACCCACAGGACTTGCAGTCGGCAGAGGAGAGAGGAGGACGGATTGTGAAACCCTAATTTCGCAAAGAAGGAAGCGAAATAGAGGGAGGCTGACCAAAAACGGTGGGCGCAGGCCACTAAGGAGAGAGGACAGCTTTGGTGACGTGGCGCATGACGTGGATGGATGGGGTTCTCTCGATTTTGAATGGCGTCTCCTCTTCACGCCGGCGGGGATTTTTTAGCGCAAGCGAGACTTTTTTTATTATTATTATTATTTATTTTATTTTATTTTTGTGAACATAAATAAACCGTAGCCGCCTGCCCAAGACCACGAACATAAATAAACCGATATCGTGTACGTATACAATTTGAAGAGCTTCACAATCAACCCTCTTTGCAAGTCCTCTTTGACTCAAATATTTACAATCCGAAGAGCTTCACAATCCCTTCTTGCGGATCCTCTTTGACTCAGATGTTCACAATTCGAAGAGCTTCATAATCAATCGAGATAGATCTCGACTCCTACTTGACACGTAAAATATTATCTGCTCTGACTCGTGAGCCTCACGATTTTGTCCTTTAAATACACATCTAACAACGATCTAATATACACCTACAGCTAAATTAATAAATAGTTTATCAAACTTAGTTTCACTAACATAAAATATATGACTAGTTAATATACACCTAACAAATTCTTCATCCAACGTCCCATTATACACATCTAAGTAAAGCGATATATAATTTTTAAAATATAGCATTTATCATTATACAGTACATGAGCAAATAATATATACTAGATGGTTTATTAATACATATCATAAGCATTTCTCATACACACCCAACAACGATTTAATATATACCTACAGATAAATTGATACATAATTTATCAAATTTAGTATTCACTAATACACAGTATATGATCAATCGATATATATCTAATAAAATATTCATTCGACGTCTCGAAACACACCTATAGATAAAATGATATAAAGTTTCCATGAATTTTTAAATGCAAAGATTTTAGAAAAAAAAATTTGGAAGAGAAAAAAAGATCTCGAGGTGTATATTGGATTGATACTGAATGTGTATTAAAAAAAACTTACAATATATATCAATAAGTTATCTAACATATATCATTTGCTCATGTATTGTGTACTGATGAATTTTTTTTTTTTGGACCAAAAAAAAATTATATCATTAGCTTATTCAAATATACAAATCAAAATCAAAATAGTAACCTGAACTATAACCAACATAAGAGACACAAACTGAAACAGTACCCGGAACCCGTAACCCAAAGTGAAACAGGACCTGTAGACCAAAAATAAGATACAACCCCAAAAGAATGACAACATATGGATAGAAACAGTAGAAGAGATGACACACTAAGCGCAGCTAGTAGCAAGTGGAGAAGTGAATATAATAACAAGCCGCAAGGCTTAAACTTGGTGGATGCACTGTATGAGATACTTTGAAACAGTACTTTGTAGCAATACTTCGTTCTCAAAATGTAGTCGAAGCATGGAGGCGTGCCAGAAGTCCAGCTAAAAATCCTCTGCAGCATAGGATATAAAATTGCAGATAAGCACAATGTCTTAGTAAAAACCATTAATTCCCATTGTTGAATGAAAGGAAAAACCCTCTTGCTTCTGTTGACTGTATATTGTGATATCCAAAAGCATAGATCCCAATCACATAACCAAACTTGAAGAAGTAATGAATGGAGATTTAGAAAACTGTACACCATGCACCAAATAAGCAGAATCTGAGAGTAGTGAGAGAAATATTGCAAGAAAATCTGAGCAGCAGTCTAATCCTGTGAGAGCTTGTGAACCAAGCACTGTAGATGCGGAGCAAACACATAAATGAATTCAACAGCAACATAGCATTAATTAAGTATAAATCATATAACTGAAAGGAAAAACATCCTATCTGTACACCATGAGTGAAATGATCAGCGAATTCCAAAACCAGGGAACTATAGAATAGATCAAGATAACCATAAGTTCGGAGGCAATAATAAGCACATAGACCCTTCAAATGTGGTAAGACTGCATCATAACAGGGCCTGTAAATGTCCATGAAATAACAGCAAACAATATGTAATATTAAGAGCTTCCAACCAGCTACCAATCCACAGCAAATATAAATTGTCGGGGCAAATTTCGTATGGGCCGAATTCATGAAAAGGCTCAGAGTCTAAAATGACTGCGTCCAATAAGCCCATCAACTGCAGCCTTCGTCGATTCAAAATCGGTCATTGCTTTCTTCACGAATCTAAGGTCGATTGTTGTCTTCGCCGAATAGTCCTCCGCAATCATCTGACTGGAGCCCTATTCGTCGACGGTGGCTCGGTGATCCCTGCACACCATTATCGACGACTCCTGACCGGCCAATCACTTAAGCATCATTGAACCTATCCTAACTGCGGCACAAGACGACCGATCTCTAGTCGTCGCGAACCAGTTCTCACCTCTACAGTACTCAGATTGGCA
Source organism: Elaeis guineensis (assembly GCF_000442705.2). Lineage (NCBI taxonomy): Eukaryota > Viridiplantae > Streptophyta > Magnoliopsida > Arecales > Arecaceae > Elaeis > Elaeis guineensis. The sequence goes on along the minus strand of NC_025998.2, from coordinate 464,240 downwards.
ATTTCATTCAAAATACGGTACCCGCTAGACAACAGTTGTCGCTAGACTGATAAGGCAACTGCAAGCGCCACATCCCAAAAGTATTGAGCAATAATCTTGTGCCCAACGAATCACATCCTAATCGTATGGGATCATGCCAACTAACTTGCCAATTGAAACTCCAACTCTCCACCATAAAGGAGATAAAAAGAGGACCCCCAAGAAAAGGTATATAATAACTCTGCCTCTCATGCTCCTCCTTTTGTTGGACGAGATCTTGACTTGAGCATCGGAGGATCTTCACCAGAGCCACCTCCGATTTAAACTTTTTTGCAAGTCGCACGCCTAGAAGGCCCACCTTATCATCAACTCCAGTTCTCCGACATTGGACGATTTCTCACACTAATAGATTGGCGCTAGAGGAAGAATTTTTGACCCATTTTTGGAGGAGCGCATATCAAGAGCAAACATTATGCCATCAAAACAAGTCTCATCCCGTCTCACCAATGCCACCACCTCCTGATGGGCAGAGAGCCATGCCAATGAGAATCAGATGCAGCCCCGACAATGGAGACTCCTCCACCAGCCCAGCCAACGCTGGTCATGGTGGGCCAGTTTAACTTGCTCTTCCAACAAGTTTAGATTTTGACGGCTACTTTCTGGATGGTCCAAACCGTCCTTGCACCTCCACCGGCAGTGCCGCAGCCCAATCAGACGGCTCTTGCATCTCCTTCAGTGGTGCCACTAGTAGTTCCTACTCTCAAGGAGGTGGCTCAGCAATAGTATTCGAGCTTAAAACTGACTTCAATTCACTCTTTTGAAGAGTTGTACTAGTCTTTTGTTGACCATTTTCTCAGCAGCTGATGATAACAAAAGCGGTCCGACTATCTCCACACCATCAAGCAAAAAGAGAGAGAGAGTCGATTCATACTTTTGTCAGTCATTTTAATACGACGACTCTAGAGGTTCGCGATCTAGATCAGTCGATCGCGATGTCCGCGATGATGGGTGAATTTTTCAAGAACGACCTTAAAAAATTATTAGTAAAGATCTATCCTCGAGATTATTCTAATTTGCTGGTCCGGACAGAGAAGATGCTCTCATAGAGGAGGTCTTCATCGAAGAGGCCTCTGCCAGTTCTGTCGGCGGGGCAGAATAAAGAGCGCTTCCCAAGGTGGAAGGGGAGAACCTGCTAGCGCTCCCAATCTCTATTCCAAAAATAGAAAAAAGGGGGCCCTCCTCGAAATCGCCGACCCTAGAGTCCTCAAGAAAGGGATCAGCAACCTTCACTGCTGAGGAGGTACACCAACTACACTCCACTAAACACACCTAGGACTCAGGTGTTAATACAAATAAGGGAACATCTCTCAGAAGTAAGGAAGTTTCGGACACTCCCACATCGAAGGGATCATAATAAGTACTGTCTGTACCATCACGATCACGGTCATGATATAGATAAGTGCATCCAATTTTAGAATAAAATTAAAGATTTCATCAGGCATGGTCATCTTGATCGCTTCATCCTACGGAGATGAGAGCGGTGAGGAAGACGACGGAGGTCTCCTCGACCAAATGAGCAGTCACGACAGGCAGCGCCGCAGGAAGACCAACCCTCGGCTGGCATGATCAATGTCATCACTGGGGGGCATGGAGCTAGAGGACTCAACAGGGATGAGAAGGCATCGAAGAGGCAGAAGACGGGGGAGCTAAAAACTTTCATTGAGGAGGATGCTCGAGGAGTTCAGTTCTCGTATAATGATGCAGTCATTGTAACTTTAAGTATCGCGAATATGATGTGTGCCGTATCTTGATAGATAATGGAAGCTTTATCGATGTATTATTTTATGATACTTTTTCGAAGATGGGAATACCTGCTGATCGATGGGAAAGAATGGACTTTCCACTCATCGAATTCATCGGGGATACTGTTCCTATCAAGGGGGTCATCACTTTGTTCGTAAAAGTTGGCCGAACCCCTGCTCAGTCCACTAAGCAAGTAGATTTTCTGATCGTCCGAGCACCATCGGCCTACAACACCATTCTCGATCGGTCAGACTTGAACATACTCCAAACTATCGTATCAACATATCACCAAAACATGAAGTTTCTGACAGCTAATAGAGTTAAAGAAGTCCATAAAGACCAGGACCTAGTGTAATATTGCTACAACATTGCTCTTCAAAGAGGTCACTGTCGGATGTATGTCCTAGAAGCCAATCTTGACTGATGTATATTATATTTTTAGGACATATTTTTATACTTTATGGGTATTTATATTATCATTCATGTTTTATGTGTCCATAAATTAATCAAGAGATTAATAAGATGTGATACATATTCTCAAAGAGTTGAGAATTTGAGACATGTGTCATTGATGGTTAATTTCTAAATTGCTCCTGGTCATAAGATCATCATGAAGATGGTGATTGATCCAGATAGATCAGTACATGGATCACTTTCTTCAGACAGATGAGTCTCGAATCTATGATGTAGTGACACTGAAGCGAGAGTGCAGGTGGTTGTTAGAGAATAACTAGCACTGAACATGACCAATACGAGAAGTCATATGGATATCTGCTCACTTGTTAGTGACTTTCTCGATACTGTAGTGGTGTGACTGATCTTTTGATCTGAGATGATACTACTACTCGCAGTGAGACTGCTAGAGTTTAATTGACACATAAACATGTGTCTCAATGAGCTTTTGTAGTGGATGTTGGCGACAGTTGATCTACTGTAGAAGTAGGGTGCGCATCAAGATGGAATCTATCGATCCTAGCAGAAGGGAGTAGTCTTATGAGATTTAAGAAGCTGAGTCTTTAAGTCTATGATCGTAGCAGAGTGATTAATGAAAAATTTTTTTTATAAAAATCACATATAGACTCGAGTTGATTGAATCTATCATATGATCGATGATGAGGTTTGACGATTCATCCATGACCTGTCATCTAATCGGGACTCACGATAGAGGGACTGTATTATACGTTAACTACATCTAGAGGTTCATCACCTTTATTCTGCTAGGTTATCACTATATACTGCTAGGTGTCACTGGTAGATTGTGAGACCCACGAGCATCATTTTGATGATTGATGATCTTTGGTAGACAGAGTTGGAATGGTTCTAGCCTATTGAAAAGAGTTTCAATGATATTATGATAGGGATCACAATATATCTCACTACTAGATAGAATAAAAAATATGAAATCACACACAAAGAGATTTTTGACTGATCAGATGGTTGAATTATGATTATGAATCATGATAGGATTTGATTATCAATTTGATTGATGATTAATCTAATACAAAAATTATAATTAAGTAACTCGTTAAAGAGTGAGTGAGTTATAAAAGGATTAATTAGCAATTAGATTGCTAATTGGCTCAATTTGATTGAGCTATAGGCTTGCATCAAATCTAATTAAATTAGATTTAATTTGACTTGATATGGATTTGATTTGATCATATCTAATTAGGTTATGAGATAACCAAATTGTATGAAAGAATAATTTCTTGTTGAATTAAGATTTGGATTTGACTTAATTCTTAATTAGACTAGAATTTAAATAAAAGTATTTGAGTTCCTATTTGGATTAAAAATTTTTATCTTCATGGGTGCACCAAATCTTAATTGGATTAGGATTAAATTGAGTTTGACTCAAGTACCAAGAGAGAGTCCAAAAGGACTAGGACTCTTTCTCTAATTAGGTGACATTTAATCTAAATAGTTTGAGCTCTAAATCAGATTTAAATTTTTATCCATTTAGATATAATCAATTTTTAATATGATTAGAATTAGTTGGAGTTTAAATTGATTTAGATTAGCCACCTAAAGAAGAGTCTTATGATGTTTAAACTCCTCTCTCTTCATGCGCCATAAAAGTCCCACGTCCAATCAATTTTTGATGCCATTCTTCCTTTGTTTTTAGCGTGTAAGAACCATGGGAATCTCTCCTATTTCCATGTGATATCTGGGCACAAACAAAAATTGGGTAGGCGGCATCATAATGAGAGAGTCCAAGGCTACTTAGACTCTTATTTTCTATCTAAACTCTATCCCTTCACCTATTTAAACCTAACACCATATAGGGCATTGAAAAGGTTGATGGTAATCAGATTTGAGATGCCAAAATCAGAGGAAGATGTGCGTGAAAAATCCAAGGGGAGAGGGCATGGTGAATAGGTCCTTGGCATGAGGTAAGTAGGTGCTTATCCCTTCTTTCCTACCAACAACCAAGAGTTGGTTGTTAGGATCATATCTCTCTCTCTTTTGTCCATATTTGGATATGAGTTTTTTCTCTCCTCTTTATCCAAAAATTGGATAAAAATTTTTACATCTCTAGTATAGAGATTTGGTGCATGGGTTTAAAAAAAAAGAGAAAAAAAAATTCTTCTCATGATCTCTAGCATAGAGATCTGCTAGAGATCATCATCCTCCTATTTTCTTCTTCTTCTCTAAAAGTATCTTGAGAGAAAAAAAGATTTTCAACCATCAAGATGCAATCTCTGCAAGGGAGCTAGCATCCCAATGAGATCAAAAAGCTTCTGATTAGATCGAAGTCTCGTGTGGATACCCATAGAGGTCAGACACTTATGCGGCTTCAAGGGACCTTTGTAAGACATCCATGTCATCAGTTTGTGGTGAAGATTGATCCGTGCCAAGGTATGAAGTTTATTTATTTTTTTATTTGATTTCTATATCTAAATCCTATCTCACATATGTTGATTATATTTATGATTTTAAGATTTGATCTCATGCATGCTTAGATTAAATTAGATTTAATCTGAATTTTTAAATTTTGCTGCATATTCATTTTGAAAAAAATTTATATGCATGAAACCATAAAACTTTAACAGTGGTATCAGAGCCACATCATATGCATAAGATTAGGATTTAGATCTAAAATCTGTAGAGAAAAATTTCAGATCTAAAAGTTTTTGATGTCATTTTGACATAAAGTTGTCCTGGCATAACTTGTTATACTGAATGGTTATCCTAGAATGATGTTAAAATTTTTAATTAAATAAAATTTTAGATCTAATTTTTTAGTATATATATAATATATATTTTATTATTTAAATCTAAAAAGAGTTTTGAGATCTATTTTAATTCGTATATATGATATATGAAAGCATGTTTAGGGCTAAAATTTATTTCTATGATCTGAACTTATTCATGTATATGATATATATTTATATGTATGATCTGAAATTATTTTAAGATCAAAATATATTTTTCATGTAAAGAATTTAGATCTAAAAATTTAGATTTAAGATTTGAAATTAGTGTTTGTGCATGAAGGATTGATCATGAGTAGACCAAATAGGTCATGTAATTGGATTACATCTAGGATTTCTGATTTGATCATATTGGATCTAAATCGATTTAGCTGTTGATCAAATCGAGTCAAGTATTGATTAGTATTAGGTTAATAGAGCTTAAGATCATACAATTATTATTGATAGAATCGATTGACACCCATATATAGAATCAATTAACCTAAGGACCTAATTCGGCTCTATGGCTCGAATCTGATTCACCTAAGCTAACCTATTTGGATCAATTAATCAATTGATGTCTAAGACATGTAACTAAAAGATGGTTATTTAATTGGTTCTGTTTGCTGACCTGACTAATTTATTGATGTCTAAAGAAAGCAACGGGAGGACCCCCACCAATCTTTACTTATCTGATCAATTTGGAAGATTGAGTCTCAAATATAGTTGCTTGACGATTTGATTTAGCCCATGCTAATTAGATCAGTCATGTAATAACTGATTAAATGAGATCTAAATCTAAAATCTCTCCATAAATATTAAATCCAATGATCTTCCACCATTGTAGATGTGTGGATGTTCTATCGACGTTGATTGTTTTCGACTGATCATAGTGGTTCAGTTGCATTGAAAATATGTAACCACTCTATTAGCAAAGAGTTGCTTCAGGATAAAGATGGGGTTGTATCCAATAACTGTTAGGTGAGAGATCCAATGATGATTTTGTATCTGTTTGTGAATGGTGGATCTGATTTAACTAAGAAGTGCGGACAATAACTATTAGGTGAGCTCACATGACTTAGAGATCAAATAGCTGTAACATGCTTAGGAAGTATCTGGTCAATGAGTTATCCGTGCATCGGTGTTCATATTATCAATAACTATTAGGTGAGGTGCATGGCATTGGTGGGACCGCAGCACCCACTAAAAATTCAGTTGTGGCATTAGGATTTTTGTTTCTCCACCCGAGGAGTGTGAGAGATCTGATAAAATAGTGAGAGTTCTTTTTATATTTAAGTTCTTAGAATAAATTATGAAATAAGTACAAACATCCAATTAGAATCTTTGCTCTCTGATGTTCATTATGTCAACTTCCAACCCTCTAGCTTAAATCTTAGATATCAACCGATTAACCAAAATAAATTATATAGACTGGCTTAGAAACTGAAGAATCATTCTTAACTTTAAAAAATTAAGCAATGTTCTCTACCAGATCATTCTAATATTAACAACATGTCTAGCCCCAAGTTAACGAGCTATACTTGATGAGTGGATAGACAATGATAATGAAGATAGGTGCTATATATTGAAGTCTATATTAGATGAACTCCAACGTATGCATGAGCACATATTCACTGCCAACGAGATATTGATTCATCTACAAGTATTATGAGATGATTAGAGTTGCACAGCATATGAGATGCATGATGGACAGTCAGTCTATGATCATTATTTGATAATGATCAAAGATATTAAGGAGCTTAAAAGGCTCGAGATGACCATACACAAAGAATTGCTTGTGGATTTAATCTTGCGATCTCTGTTTAATTTATATGGGTAGTTTATAGAAAAGCACCATATGAATGACCATCTTGGTATCTTATCTGAATTGGTCAAATTGTTGCTAACAAAAGAATCTTGAAAGTATTCAGAAGTACATATCTGGAGAGCCTAAAGAAATAAGGACATGCCTAGAGTAGGCATATCAAAATTGCTCAATACTATCTTTACAATTTTCTCTTCTCTCAATTGAGTTATAGACTCTAGTAATTTTTATAGAGTCGATGAAAAAGGTAGAGGGCTAAGAAAGTAACCCTTAAAATTGGCAATAGGGTAAGAATTGCTGCTGTGGCCATGGGCATCTATCCTTTGTGATTATCGTTTAGATTTAGTTCTTAGAGATAGTCTCTATTATTTGCATGGTGATGCATTTATGAACTTTATTGAGCAAGCAGTGAATGTCATTGAATCTGAGAGATCCAGAGTTGAGATAAACTTAAAGTATATGTGGAACCTTAGGATAAATCATATAGGAAAAGAAATAATTTACAGATTGGAGAAATATAGGCTTTTGGGCTTATTGACTATTGAATCATATCTAGTTTGTGCATCATCTCTTTGAGAAAATATGATCAAGTTACTCTTGTGGGATAAGAGAAAAAAGATCACTGAGATACTTATCCTAGTATATATTTGATATGTGTAGCCCATATCATATGCTAACAAAAGAGTTATCTCTACTTCGTTATCTTTATCGATGATCGATCATAGTATGGGTATGTATATGAGATATAAATTTAAAATTTTTGAAAGGTTTAAAGAATTCAAATATAAAGTAGAGAAGCAAATCAAAAAATTTCTAAAGGTACTTCGATCAGATCGAGAATGCAATATCAAAGAAAAAAAATTTTCGATTATCTCATAAAATAGCATAATTTTATATTAGACCACTCTGAGTATATCTTAGCTTAATGAGATAATTAAGAAGAGTCATGGGACTATATGAGATATGATCTGGTCCATGATAGAATTTACTGATTTATTTAGGGACATGCTTTATTTCTGTGAAATTAGATTCTCTTTAAACCTATTCCTACCACACCGTATGAGATATGACATGGTGAGAACTAAATCTTGATTATTTCAAGGTCTAAGAATGTCCAGCTTGTGTCAAGGACAGCAGGTGGATATGTTAGAGGATAGATCTATAAAGCTCATCCTAAAAGAGTTTGGGATACTACTTTTTGAAAGGATCACAATGTGATTGTGATCTGACATACTATCTTCTTGAAAATTTATTTAACCAAGATGAAGTAGTGGGAGAAAAGTTAAGCTCGAAGAGAATGTCTCTAAAGAGCAATGAGCTATATGACCTAAAGAACCTATTCATGATGAGTTAGTATACATTCCTCCACCTCGTACATATAGTAGGATCTTCTATCCTCCCAAAAAGTACTTGGGTATGCTTAACAGAGGATGTAAAGAAAATCATTTCTCATGAGAGATTGAGAATATAGAAATGATTCCAAAATCTACAACAAGACGATGTTAGACATTGACTCTAAGAAAGAGATGTGAAATAGCTTTCCTAACTAGATATCTTTTGAAGATTTCTATATGGAGTAGCTCATGGATTTCACTTCTTGTGATAGAAGATCACAAAGTCTACAATACTCTTGGAGTTGGAACATTCATTTCGATAATATGATCAAATTGTTTGATCAGAAATGAGGAGTTATGTGTTTTCAAAAGGATCAGTGGGAGTATCCTAAAATATGGTTGAATATAAAACTCTCCATGAAAGACATAAAGCAAGCATCCTAAAGATCTATAGAGATAGATGCAATTAGATGTTTGTGTTTTCATAGATAAAGTATAGAGACTAGATGCTGAAAGGGTTCAGTATAGAAATCTCGGAGAGAGATCTGCTACCCTCTCGGGCATAGATGTATGCCATATAATATACTTGAACTGATATAGTTAATACTGTGAATGTCACGAGTAGATATCAGTTGTATCTAGGTTGAGAGCACTGGATTGCTGTAAAAATATCCTTAAGTACTTGAGAAAAATTAAGGATTTGTTCTTAATTTTGAAAAAAAATCAAAGCTAGGAGTGGGAGGATACACCAATTCAGATTTTATGTCTGTCTTTGATGGTAGAATATCTACATCATAGGTATAATCATGTCGATATTTTGGAAGAATTGCAAGCAATCGATCGATGGAAGCTGAGTACACTGTAGATGTGTAGGATGCATTCTGGTTCTAATATTAGTTGTAAAACTAGATGTCATACCATCAGATGCTATGACACTATACTGCAAAGATAATGGTACCATAACCTTTGCTAAAGAGCCTAGATCTCACCAGATATCCAAGTACATAGAGCAGTAGAATACGTGACTACCTCAAGTAGAAATATATAGAGGTGCAGAGAGCAAACTCTACATAAGATGTGGATAACCCACTAGAAAGTCACTTAGCTAGCCAGAGACTAAAGCCTGTCTTGAGAAGATGGAGCTTGGTAGATGGCAGATTGGCTTTAGTACAAGTGGAAGATTGTTAGATATATGCCCTAAAAGTCAATCTTGGCTGACACATATCATATTTCTAAGATATATTTTTATACTTTATGGGCATTTATATTACCATTCATATTTTATGTATCCATGAATTATCCAAAGGATTAACAAGATGATGACACATATTCTCAAAGAATTGAGAATTTGAGATATGTGTCATTGATGGTTAATTCCTAAATTGCTTCAGGTTATAGGATCATCATGGGGATGATGATTGATCTAGATAGATCAGTGCATGGATTGCTTCCTTCAGATAAATGAGTCTCGAGTCTGCGGTGTAGTGACACTGGAGCGAGAGTGCAAGTGGTTGTTAGAGAATAACTAGTACTGAGTATGTCAACACGAGAAGTCACATGGATGTCTGCTCACTCGTTAGTGATTTTTTCGATGCTGCAGTGGTGTGACCAGTCTTTTGATCTAAGATGGTACTACTACTCGCAGTGAGGCTGTTGAAGTTTGATTGACACATAAACATGGATCTCAATGAGCTTTTGTAGTGGATATTGATGACAGTTGGTCCACTGTAGAAGTAGGATGCGCATCAAGATAAAATCTATCGATCCTAGTAGAAGAAAGTAGTCTTATGAGATTTAAGAAGCTGAGTTTTTAAGTCTATGGTCATAACAGAGTGATTAATGAAAAAGAGTTTCCATGAGAATCACATATAAACTCGAGCTGATTGAATCTATTATATGATCGATGATGAGGTTGGACGATTCATCTATGACCCGCCATTTGATAGGAACTCATGATAGAGGGACTGTATTATACGTTAACTGCACCTAGAGGTTCATCATCTTTTATTCTATTGAATTGTCACTACATACTGCTAGGTGTCACTGGTGGATTGTGAGATCCACGAGTATCATTTTGACGATCGATGATCCTTGGTGAGCAGAGTTGGAATGGTTCCAACCCATTGAAAAGAGTTTCAATGATATTGTGATAGAGATCATAATATATCTCACTACCAGATAGAATAGAACCTAGGAGTCACACACAAAGAGATTGTTGACTGATCAGATGGTTGAATTATGATTATGAATCATGATAGAATTTGATTATCAATTTGATTGATGATTAATCCAATGCAAAAGTTGCAATTAAGTAACTCGCTAAAGAGTTAGTGAGTTATAGAAGGATTAATTAGCAATTGAATTGTTAATTGACTCAATTTGATTGAGCTATAAAGCTTGTTTCAAGTCTAATTAAATTAGATTTAATTTGACTTGATATGGGTTTGATTTGATTATACCTAATTAAGTTATGAGATAATCAAATTGCATAGGAGAATGATTTCTTATTGAATTAGAATTTGAGTTTGATTTAATTTTTAATTAGACTAAAATTTAAATAAGAGTATTTGAGTTTCTATTTGGATTAAAAATTCTCATCTTCATGGGTGCATCAAATTTTAATTGGATTAAGATTAAATTGAGTTTGACTCAAGCATCAAGAGAGAGTCCAAAAGGATTAGGACTCTTTCTTTAATTGGTGACATTTAATCTAAATAGTTTAAACTTCAAATCAGATTTAGATTCTCATCTATTTAGATCTAATCAATTTTTAATACAATTAGAATTGGTTGGAGTTTAAATTGATTTAGATCAGCCACCTAAAAAAGAGTCCTATGATGTTTAAACTCCTCCCTCTCCATACGCCATAAATGTCCCACACCCAACCAATTTTTGATGCCATTCTTCCTTTGTTTTTAGCATGTAAGAACCATGGGAATCTCTCCTATTTCCATATGATATCTGGGTGCAAACAAAAATTGGGTGGGTGGCTTAATAAAGAGAGAGTCCAAGGCTATTTGGACTCTTATTTCCTATCTAAACTCTATCCCTTCACCCACTTAAATCTAGCACCATATGGGGCGTTGAAAGGACTAATGGTGATTAGATTTGAGAAACCAAAATCAAAGGAAGATGTGTGTGAAAAATCCAAGGGGAGAGGGCACAGTGAATAGGTCCTTGGCATGAGGTAAGTAGGTGCTTATCCCTTCTTTCTTACCAACAACCAAGAGTTGGTTGTTAGGACCATATCTCCCTCTCTTTTGTCCATATTTGGATATGAGTTTTTCCTCTTCTCTTTGTCCAAAAGTTGGACAAAAGTTTTTACATATCTAGCATAGAGATTTGGTGTATGGATTTTACGAAGAAAAGAGAAGAAAGAATTCTTCTCATGATCTCTAGTGTAGAGATCATCATTCTCCTATTTTCTTCTTCTTCACTAAGAGTGTCTTGAGAGAAAAGAAGATTTTCAACTGTCAAGATACAATCTCTACAAGGGAGCTAGTACTCCGATGAGATCAAAAAGCTTCTGATCAGATCGAAATCTCGTGTGGATATTCGTAGAAGTCGGATACTTGTGCGGCTTCAAGGGACCTTCGGAAGACATCCATGTTCATCAGTTCATGGTGAAGATTGATTCGTGCCAAGGTATGAAGTTTATTTATTTTTTTCTATTTAATTTCTGTATCTAAATCCTATCTCACATATGTCGATCCTGTTTATAGTTTTAAGATTTGATCTTATGCATGCTTAGATTAAATTAGATTTAATCTAAATTTTTAAATTTTGCTGCATACTCATTTTGAAAAAATTTTACATGCATGAAACTATGGAACTCCAATAGTCACCCCATCGAGTCACACTCGATCGAGGGGTTGGATACCCATGATGAGTTCATCGAGGAGTGAGGAGAGTCCATCGAGGATCTTATCTCAATTCCACTAACGGATGAAAATCTAGAGCATACGGCCCAGATTGGATCGAATCTGGATCAAATAATGAAAAATCAGCTAACCTCCTTTTTGTAGGCGAACTTGGATGTCTTACCGATGGAACGTGAGCCCAAAGTACCATCCCTTCAAGCAAAAAAAGAGGAGTTTCACCTCAGAATGGTAAAAGGTTATAGCCGAAGAGTTGGACAAGCTGCTTCAGACGGATTTCATTGAAGAGACAACATATCCCAAGTGGATTGCTAATATGGTCATGGTAAAAAAGACAAATGGTAAATGATAAATCTGCATCTACTTCATCGATCTAAACAAGACTTATCCAAAAGACAGCTATTCTCTATCGAGGATTGATCAGATGGTCGACGCCACATCGGGCCTTGAACTCTTGTCTTTCATGGATGCCTTCTCTGTTAGATATATGATCTGGAAAGTTAATTGTTAGCTAACACATTATATTAATTCTAGGATATAATTTTGTACTTGATTTATTGTAATTATTAAAATGGGCAATTATTTTTCATTCGAAAGTAATGTGTTTTAAAATCATCCAAAAAATTAATAGCCAATGACACATTCTCAAGAGTTAAGAATTTTGAGATATATATCATGATAAATTAACTCCTGAATTACTCTTGATCGTAAAATCATCATGGGGATGGTAATTGATCCCCAAGATTGATATACGGATCATTTTTTTAGATAGACAGATCTTGAGTCTACAGTATGGAGATATTAGAGTGAGAGTGTAGGTGGTTATTGGAGAACAACAGTACTGAATATGACTAAGAATGAGAAGTTACTTGGATGTCTACTTGAGAAGTTACTTGGATGTCTATTCACTTATCAGTGACTTTCTCGATGCTGTAGTTGTGTGAGTGGTTCTTTGACCTGTGGTATCTTGGCTGCTCACAGTGGGGTTGCTGTAGTTTAACAACACATAAATATAGTCTCTAGCCATTCAAAATCTTACGGTGTTTATTGACGGCAGTAGATTCACTGTAAAAGTAGAAGTACACTTATAGAAAATCTATCGACTTTAATAGTTGAGGAGTAGTCCTATGCGATTTAAGAGGCTGAGTCCTTAAGTTTGTGGCCACAGCAGTATGATAATGAAAAAAAAAATTATGAGATTCATGATTGGACTCATGCTAATTAAGTCTTGCATATAACGGATGCTTAGGATTTGATGAGGTTCTATGACCTGCATCCTGGCGAAAATCTCGACAGAAGAACTCAATCACACGGTAACTATATCTAGGAATTCATGTTTCTGTTCTACTAAATTGTCACTACATGCTGTTAGGCATCACTGATAGATTGTGAGAACTTACTAAGATCATTTTCAGATCAATGATCCTTGTTAGGGTTGAGTTGAAATTGTTTCAGTCTATTGAAAAGAATTTGGATGATACTGTGATGGAGATCACGGTATGTCTCACTATCAAATAGAATATAACCTAATGGGTCGTATATAAAAAGAGCATAACCTGATCAATAGCTTGGATTATAATCAAATTATCAATTAAATTGATGATTTGAATTAAGAAATAGCTAATTATGTAAGGGTTACATATTTAGTAGCTGCTAATTGTTAGCATAATGGACTTAACTAAAAGTATTATAATATAATTGAACTTAATTAAATTATGAATCAAGTCCTAATTAATCTAAATTAGATTTAATTTAATTAGATTTAATTTAATTTAAAATTAATTAGATTTAATTATTCAAGTTGGATTTGAATTTTAATTCTGATTAGATCAGGTTTGATAGTCTTTTCGAATTTGATTCGAATCGGACTCGAATTGGATTTGAATTAAATCAAATTTGAAATCTAATTAAATTAGAAAGCCAACCCATCTTTTACTAAGCTTCTCTCTCTTCTTTCACACAGAAAGAGAGAGGGCATGTTTGAAGATACGCGCCCCTTGCGTACGTGAAAAGAGAAATTGGCCCCCACCTCTCTAGCACTCTCTCTCCCTTTTGGACTCTACTTCCTTTTTTAATTCAATTCAAATAGAGAAGAAAATCAAATCTTATTAGGTAAGGGTGTCGAAGATTATTTTTTTGTATGACAAAAATAAGAAGAATGGGATTGGCGTGCGGTTTTTGGTGAAGGGGTTTCTTCCTTGCCGTAATATTTTTCTCCACGCCTCCCTTCCCTTCCTTCTTAATCCCAATGCCCCCCCCACTTCTCCTTAGATCAGATCTAAAAGAAAGAGAGAGATTAGAGAGAGAGAGGAAGAGAAGAAGAAAGATTCTTTTTCCTCTTCTTGGTGTCCTATTCAGATCTCGTCAAATCAACATGAAGGGTTCGTGCTCCAGCTTTCTCCTTCAAGTTCTAGAAGAAAATCCAAATTCAGGTCAAAGAGCAAGGCCTGTAAGGTGCTAGCACTCTGGTAGTCTCGATGCTTCAATCATATTATCTCTATGTAGATACCAGCAGAGGTCGGGTGCTTGCACGGCTCCGACAGAAACTCCGAGTATCCATCGGATTCGATCTGAGTAAGAAGAAAGGATAGCAATTAAGGTAATCATTCTTTCTTTCTAATTTTTGATTTCAGATCTGATGCATAAATTTATTTCAAGTATGTTAATAGATTCTTAGGTGATTTAGGATTAGATCCAAGTATGCTTAGGATTAAAATTGTTTTAATCTTACCTTTCCGCTGTGTATGTTCATGAGATGAAAAATGTATGCTGAAATCACCTAAATCTAACATTCTCTGACTATAACCAAATTCGGGTGGTATCTGAAGATGAGGACAAGACCTCCTTTATTACTGATCGAGGTCTTCTTTATTACAGGGTCATGCCCTTTAGTTTAAAAAATGTAGGTGCAACTTATTAGCACCTTATAAATAAAGTCTTCAAGGATCAGATCGAATGAAATATGGAGGTGTATATAGATGATATACTCATCAAGAGCAAGTTTGGAGGGACCCATATTGATGACCTCGAAAGAGCCTACGCTACTCTACAGAAGTACAGGATGAAACTGAATCTAACCAAATGTGCATTCGGGGTGACCTCTAGGAAGTTCTTGAGCTTTATGATCTCCAGTTGAGGAATTAAGGCCAATCCAAAGAAGATAAAGTCTATATAGGAGGTGACTCCTCGAGGGACAATCAAGAAAGTATAATGCCTTATGAAGAAAGTTACTACTTTGAACTAGTTTGTCTCAAGGTCGACAGAACAATGTTTGCCTTTCTTCCAAATCCTGAAGCAGCCAAAGAACTTTCAGTAGACTAAGGAGTGCCTGAAAGCATTTGCTGACCTCAAAGACTACTTTAGTTCTACTCCACTACTTGGTAAGCCTAACTCTGATGAAGAGTTATATCTATACTTTATAGTTACGTCTGTTGCTATAAGTACAGTGCTAGTCTAAGAGCAGAACAAGATACAGAAGTTGGTCTACTATATCAGCCAAATACTGAAGAATGTGGAGATCAGATATTCGAAGTTGGAAAAGCTAGCCTATGTATTCCTCATCATGATTAGATAGCTCCAATCCTACTTTCAGGCTCACACCATCATCCTCTTGATCGATCAGTCGATAAAAAGCATCATTCATCGATCGAAGACATCCGAGTGGATTGTAAAGTGGGCAGTCGAGCTCTCAGAATTTGACATTTAGTACCACTCACGACCATCCATCAAGGCATAGATCTTAATCGATTTATAGCTGAATGTACTATCTCAGATGAGCCGGCTGAGTAGGAAGAGCCAAAATTGCAAATCCCAATTGATGAGGTCTATTGGAAATTGATGACAACTCCTAGGTGATACATATAGACGGCTCGTCCAACTCCTTAGGATCTGAAGTAGGTTTGATTCTTACTAGTCTGGAAGGGACAGTGGTTAAGTATGCCCTTTGCTTTGAGTTTTCAACTATAAATAATGAGGCTGAATTTGAAGCCTTGACTGCTGGGCTCCGAATAGCTAGAGAACTGGAGATACAAGACTTGAGGGCTTGCAGTGATTCCTAGTTGGTCGTTGGATATATTCAAGATAGTTATGAAGTCCGAGGAGAAAATATGATAAAATATCTTCAAAAAGTTAAAGATCTGGCATCTATTTTTAGCAAGATCGAAATTCAATGGGTGCCCAGGTCAGAGAATTCAAGGGCAGACTTATTGCCCAAACTAGCGATGCTGGCACCATCCGAGCTATTAAAGAAAATATTTTTTGAAGTTGTGAGCCGACCAGACATTGAAGAGCCGACTAACATACTGCAAATTGATGAGGAACCTTCCTGGATTAATCCATTGATCGACTATCTCAAAGACGAGACCTACCTACAGATCGAAAAGAAGGTCGGAAGATCAGATATCAGTCAGCCAGATATCTCTTTCATAAGGAAAAGCTGTACAAGAGGTCTTATTCACTGCCTCTTCTGAAGTGTCTGCGACCATCTAAAGCTGACTACACTCTCTGAGAAGTACATGAAGGGATCTGTGGAAGCCATATCGGTAAGAGAGCTCTGGCTTATAAGCTCCTCAGGCAGGGCTACTATTGGCTGACCATGTAGAAGGATTCTAAAGATTATGTACGACGGTGTGATAAGTGCCAGAGGAACTCCAATCTGCAGTGATTGTCCGTCGTGCCGATCACTCCAATCTATGCCCCTTGGCCATTCGCATAATGGAGAATGGATATTCTCAACCCTTTTTCATAGGTGTTGGGCCAGCACAAACTTCTACTCATCACCGTAAATTACTTCACCAAATGGATAGAAGTTGAGCCACTTGCCCGCATCACAAAAGCAAGGATGGTATACTTCATCTGAAAGTCGATTACTATCGATTCGACTTACCCCGAGTACTAATTACTGACAATGGGCATCATCAGTTCACAGAGGTCAAATTTGAAAGATTCTGTAAAGAATATGAGATAACACATCACCTCACCTCCATCACCCATCCTCAAGCTAATAGTGAGGTCGAGGTGACAAATCGCATAATTCTACGAGGATTGAAGACAAAGTTGGACAGAGCTAAAGGATCTTGGGCTGACGAGCTTCATCATATACTCTGAACATAAAGGACGATCCTAAGAGTCCCAATAGGAGAGACTCCCTTCAGCCTAACCTTTAGGATGGAAGCAATAATACCAATCGAAATTAGGGTCCCATTGGTAAGGATAGAAAATTTTGATGAACAGACCAACTCACAAAGACTGCACGCCAACCTGGATCTTCTTGAAGAGATCAAAAAAAAGATGCATGTCCGAATGGTAGCTTATCAACAAAAGATCGTCTGATATTACAATGCCAAGGTCCGAAACAAGGTCTTTAGAGTCAATGACCTGGTGCTACGTAGGATGGAGGTATCACAATCGAGGGAGCGAGGCAAACTAACCTCAGTTTGAGAAGGTCCATACAAAGTCGAAGAGATCGTCAAGCCAGAAACTTATCGACTGAAGCAACTTGATGGAACAACAATCTCTCGATCATAGAATTCAAAAAATCTTCGAATCTATTATCGGTGATGTATCACACAACTCTCCTCAATGAAATTCAATTTTTTAAAGGCATTGGTTTCTTGTCTACTCGTCAATCTATAAAAAATATGAGGTAGCCTCTGATCGGCCAATCATTAAAGATGGAAAGGCCTCGATGACTAAGAAGTAGGGACTGACCTACAAGACCCTCGAAGGCCATATTTGCTCTTTAACGAGTAAACGCTTTTGAAGATCTTAGTCGTACGAGAAGCAGAAGAAATTCTAAAAGAACCGTCGGAGGGCTAACCTACAGGATCCTCATACGACGGCCTTTGATTGACCCTATCATTGAAGACTATACGACGGCCTTTGATCGACTCTATCATCGAAGACCATACGACGGCTTTTGATCGGTCCTATCATTGAAGACCGTACGACGGTCTTTGATCGGTCCTATCATTGAAGATCATACGATGGCCTTTGATCTGCCCTATCATAGAAGACAAAGATGGCCTTAGATCGGCCAAAGAGAAAAGAAATTGATAAGCATCCACAATACACAAAGACATGGAGGGAAGCAAAATGATATTTTCATTTATAATATTTATAAAAAAGATGGTGCCCACGGCACCACTTTTCAAAAAAGAAAAAAGAAAGAAGAAAATGAAAGCAAAAAAAAGAATGAGGGGGCTCAATCCTTATCTGAGGAGAAGGCCCCCACCTTTTCATCACTATTTTTTGACTGAAGGTAGTAGAGATCCAGCAGCGGCATCATCCATCACAGGCGGACCTTACAATCTTCAAATTCAAGGACAAAGACGATGGCAGCAATGTTGGTGGTCTCCCTCTCAAACACTGCAAAGGCCCAAAACTCTTGGATACAATGCTCTAGGACTACAAGGGGGATCCGCTTGAATTTAGGGGGGGCACCCTCACCCTCAGAAGATGGCGAAGATCATGGGGCGGATAGCATCCTATGGGAGGACGATGGACCAACACGCCTGGCCCTCTCCCGAGCCGCCCTTTCGGCAACCCTCCTCTCCTTCACCTTGTCTTCGATGGCTTTTAGAGTTGGCATCATGGTGGCGGAAGAGAGAGAAAGTTTGTTTTACAGGAACAAAGAGAAGAAAGGTAGAAGATTAAGTTCAATCGGTCCCTATTTATAGGCATCAGCACCAACACTAACCACCAATCACCAGCCTGAAGAACGCAGCCGCTATCGGGCCATAAATGGTGCATCTTCCCAACGCTAGAAGTTAAAAAGAAAATGCTTCGTGAGCCAAAATACCGCCATGTGATGCGTCCCTGAAGAATCGATGTCATTTTCCAAACCTCATTCCATCAAAAGGGGCAGTAGCCGCTATTCCCCACGACTAACATGCACGATGGTCAAATCCCGCATAAATACATGGGAATCATGAAGTGTCAAAGGACCATCCATAATTAATACATGAAAAATCTAATAGAAAGAGTGTCGAGGGGTCTTCATCCAAAAAAAGATTATACTGATCAAAGGTTGGCGATGACATTAGACGGCTTCACATAAAAAAAGAAAAGACAACATGGGCCTAGTCTCCAAAGTCTCATTGGGAGTCTCTTCATAGACCTCACCAAGAGGACCAAGTTCTCGACCTATCCTAAGTGGTGAAGGTTTTGACGTCATGATCGAAAGAAATATTGAAGAGATCGAGTCCCGAAAATTCCATCCTAATCCAATTTCATCACGTCCAAAAGCCAACCATATACCTCGTATCAAACATATGCCTGACCGTGTCGTCTGGAGACACGAGATCGACTGACTCATGTTCGACCAAGCCTCAGGATCCTCTGATTGTCCGTAGACTCTCCCTCGGATCGTATTCGGTGATTGCCTTCCTCTAGTGCTCGAGCTTAGATATTTTCTTTTGGGCAGTGCGGAGGTCTTTTTGAAGCTACGCCACATGATTGGCGGAATGTCTTCTCACCTCATTGGTAGCAGCCTTCGATGACTTCAGCTTCAAAATTCTATTTTCAAACCAACGAAGCCAGACATGGAGATCTTGTTCCCAAACAGCGGTGCCTTAAGTGGCATCCTCGATAAGTTTCGATAGTCGTGTTGCATCAAGTCTGCCCCAAAAAGTCATACACATTCCATCAGCTATACAATCCTTTTCACATCATTGGTCTTAGGATGACAGGTGTACTCCCTTCCCCGATTGAATTCGGACTCGAGAGTAGGAGAACATGTGTTGGGGGAAATTTCATATGGGCCAAATTCATGAAAAGATCCAAAGCCCAAAATAACTATGTCCAACAGGCCCGTCAACTGGAGCCTTCACCAACTCAAAGTCGGCCACCGCTTTCTCTCCTGATCTAAGGTCGGTTGTTGTCTTCACTGAATAGTCCTCCGCAACCATCCGATTGGAGCCCTGCTCGTCGACGGTGGCTCGATGACCCCTGCACACCATTATCGATGACTCATCGCTAGTTGATCACTCAAGCATCATTGAATCCGTCCTGACTACGACATAAGGCGACCGACTCCTAGTCGTCATGAACTAGTCCTCACCTCTACAGTACTCAAATTGGCAATTTCATTCAAACACGGCACACATCAGATAATAATTGTCGCTGGATTGATAAAGCAACCACAAGTGCCACATCCCGAAAGTATCGAGCGACAATCTCATGCCCAAAAAATTACGTCTTGATCATGCAGGATCCTGCCAACTAACTTACCAACTGAAACTCAAACTCTCTGCCATAAAGAAGATAAAAAGAGAGCCCTCAAAGAAAGGTGCATAATAACTCTGCCTCTCACGCTCCTCCTTCTGTTGAATAAGATTTTGACTTAAGTATTGGAGGATCTTTACCAGAGTCACCTCCAGTTTAAATTTTTTTACAGGTCGCATGCCTAGAAGACCCACCTTATTATCAACTCTAGTCTCTCGACGCAGAATGATTTCTCGCACCAACATAAATGATAAAGCTGAATGGAAGGGATTGGTTAAAAATGGTAGGCTTATCTGTGAACATTAATTCCATGCCTTGGGAATGCTATAGAATAGGCATCTACCAACAAAATATGAACCAAATCCAGATGCTGAGGCAAAAGGTGTGAGTCAAAATAAAAATCACCTAATAAAGCATAAGAAGCTGCCCAATTAGCGGCCTGATTTCCTTCACGGCAAATATGAGAAATTTTAACAGATGAAAATCGAGGAAGCCATGAAGCTAAATCTAACATCTAGGAAGTTAGATTCATTCGGTTATGGTGCAGTTTATGAAGCCATGATATAACAACAGAAGAGTCACCCTGTATCAAAATTGCTTGAGTATTAAATCGTGTAACTAAATATTTTATAGCAGCCCAAGCACCAATAAGCTTTGCAAAAGGAACTAAAGATTTAAGTAGGAGTTTGCCCCCAATTACCAGCAGTGAACCATCATGATCCCGGATAACAAACCCAGCAGCCCATCTGTCCGTTGTTGTAGCTCCATCAAAATTAATGATGATATACCCAAAGGGAGGGGGAATCCAAGAAATAAGTTTTGGACAAGAAGGATGCTGTTTGTCCAGCAGGAGAGTTCGCCAGTACCTTTGATGGGAATGCAATAGGTGTGGGGGAGCTCTAGATGCAGAAGATTGATCTATATCAAAGCAAATGCATAAACGCAGTAAATACAATGAAGAAAGCTGGTAACGAGCTTGAAAAATCCTCTGATTTCTAGTATTCTAAATTAGAGATGCCATATAAGCTACGAGAGGTTTCGTCCTCCTTGATACTCCAAAATTAGCTAGATGAATATACAAATCTGACAAGAAAGAAGGGATGGGACTATCATACTGCTGATGCAAGAGGATCCAGCATTATTGGGCAAATGCATGAGTAATTATAACATGTTGGCTATTCTCCGCACAATTAGGATACAAGTCACATGTAGGAAAATTGGTATGCAGAATATTTCGATAAAGCAATAATTCTTTTATTAGTAAGCATTGCCAAAACAACTTTCAACAAAAACACTTCACTTGTTTTGGCACGGACAAATGCCAGATCCGGCCAAAGTGGAAATTAAATGGAACAGTTAAAGGTTGAATAAGAGCAACAGCAACATCTTTCGAGGATACAGTAGATGCTCGTGATTGAGATCAGGCCAATGTAGCTGAGCAAGTGGAATAGATGTAATTGCAGTCAACATATTGCTGCTAAACATGGTAGCCAAAAGGGGCACGGTAAAGTTACTGAGATCAACAGCCACATTGATATATGAGGGCCACCAGCATGGTGGCATGTTAAAAGCCAAGGATCCTTCCACGCATTAATTATAGATCCATTGCCAATCAGCCACATAAATTAAAATTGAAGACGATGGCCGATAGAAACAATTTTGCGCCACATAGGTGAACAATGATTAGGAGGACGATAGCCTACCCAAGAACATTGAAAGTTATATTTAGAGTAAACCAGTTGTGCCTAAAGGGAAGAGCATTATAATATTAGCTTCCCTGCTATATTTTCCAGTAAAATAGCCTGTCTCTGCCGTAATGAGAAGAATCTCAAACCTCTAGATTCCTTGGATGAACAAATAGTTTCCCAAGAGATGAGGTGAAGCTGTCATTGGGAAGAAGAGTGGCCCCACAGGAAAGTGTGGAATTCTCGTTCTAAATAGTCCACAATGAAAATCGGAACTAGAAGTGAGGCCAATGCATGTATTAGAATAAAGAATAACACCGATTGAAGAAGTGTAGCCCTCCCTGCAAAAGATAGTGCTTTCCACTTCTAAGACTGAATTTTAGCCAACATTTTTTCAGTAATAAAGTTAAAATCATATGGCCGTAACTTGGAATAAAAAATTAGAACTCCCAAGTATTTCCAAACTCCTCGTTTATGGGGCATAGCAAAGATAGATGAAATGGTTCTCTTGACAGATGGGTCAATCGAAGGACTAATGATGATAAAATTTTTTGATGTATTTATCAATTTACCCGAATAGTGACAATAAGAATCTATTAATAGCTTGAGATTCAGTACATCATGAATGATTGCTCTAGCTATAAGAAGACAATCATCAGCAAAAAATATATAAGATATGTGAGGCCCATTCCATCCTGAAATATAAGGATGGAGAAGTTTGTAGGAGTTGGGTTCTTTCAAAGTTTGGCATGAATCACTACTTGCAGAGTGAGTGAAAACATTTATGAAGAGAGGAGAAAAACAAAAAGGAATAACGGATATCCCTGCCTTAACCCACACTTTGCCAAGAACCAATCAGTGGTTGATCCGTTAACAAGGAGGGCATATCACTGATTAAGCACCAAAGCAGCTATCCAAGTAACAAACTGATCAGGAAAGTTAAATAGTTTTAATACTCTTAATAAATAACTCCATTGTACTCGATCATAGGCTTTCTCCAAATCAGTCTTGACCATTAGAAGAGCATGAGAAGGCCCAGCCCTGCCTAGAGAGTGCATAACTTCTTGAAGAATGTTTTCCATCAGAGATCGACCCCCCTATAAATGTACTTTGGTTCGAGGAGATGAGGTTTGTCATAAATGGCCTCATTCGATTAAACATGATACTTGCCACCAGCTTATAGATTGTATTGCAAAAACTGATGGGCTGAAAATCAGAAGGCTTAGCAGGGTGTTGAGATTTTGGTATCAAAGCAAGATACGTATCTTTCCAAGATATAGGCATAGAAGAGGTTTGAAAAAAAGCAAGTACCACACTTACCACATCACTGCCTACAATATGCCAAAAATCTTGAAAAAAAAGAGCCTACAAATCCATCTGGACTAGGGGCTTTATTGGGATCCATAGAATGTAAGGCATTAACGATCTCCTCTTCAGTAACTGGAGAAATGAGAGATTGTTGTTGAGAAAGGAAAAGAGTAGATGAAGCCTGGGGTAGCCAAACATCATCAGGATTCAACAATAAATTGAAACGAGATTGAAAATGCTGAGATAGCATTAATTTTATGCTAGACTCCTCATAAATCCATTGTTCAGTATCCGCTTGAAGAGCAATAATACGATTACGTTTATTACAGATAATAGTGCTATGGTGAAAAAATTTTGTGTTCAAATCACCCTTTTTAAGCCATTGGACACGAGATTTCTGCCTCCAATAACATTACTGGATGGATAGAAAATGATTATAGTTTTGAAGACAATGGAGAAGAAGGGTGTGATGATGATCAGATAAATAGCCAGTCTGAGATTTTAGTGATTGAAGATAGAGAATTTGATTATATAACTCTTCCCCTTTTTTGAATAGATTACGCACTTTGAATTTGCTCCATTGAAAAAGCTTATGTCTAAGATTTTGAAGCTTGAAAGAAAGGCGATCAATAGAAGCTAACTGATCAACACCTTGCCAACTTCTGTGAACCAAATGATGGAATTCTGGATAGCACTTTCAAAAATTAAAGTAGCGAATGGCTGAGATGATCTCGGCTTATAAGTTTGGATCATCATCAATAAAGGACAATGGTCAGAAGTGAATCTTGCCAAATGATGGATACAAGAATTAGGGAAGAGATCAATCCAATTAGCAGAAGCAAGTCCATGGTCTAACCATTCCCAAACCCAAGCCAGACCCCTCTCATTGTTGCACTAAGTAAATTTAGGACCTTAGAAGCCCAGATCAATCAAATCATTAGAAGAGACAAAACTTCAAAATTCTTAAATATCTCGATTGAGACAAAAGGTTTTACCACCTATTTTGTCATGGGAATTCAAAAGACAATTAAAATCTCCCAGTAAAAGGGTAGGCACACCTAAGGATAAGACAAGAGTAACTGACTGCCAAAGGCTACGATACCCTAGGCCATGAGTACTGGCATAGACTAAGCCCAAGATCCAAGGAGAAGACTCAAGAGAGGATATGATGCCAAAACAAACCTATCGATTAACATGAGAAACGTAACCCGGCCTAAATCTTTATGTTAGATCACAATAATACTACCAGCAAGACCCTCAGAAGGAATCATATAAAGATCCCACAACGGTCCAAACATCCGCTGAATTCGATTGAGAGAGCTCATATCCAACCTTGTTTCAACAAAGCCACAAATATCCAGACTATACTTAGTGATAAGAAGTCTAGAATACTTACGAAATGGAGGTTTAGCAGCCCCTCTGCAGTTCCACAGAAGCATCTTCATTTGTGGGGGAGGATGAGAGTCCTACACTCGACACAATCGGAGAAGCACACATAGGAGCTGACATCAAATTTGAATTAGCTATATGCCCTGGATCAGCCTGTGATTGTAGTACATGCTTTACCTGAGTGACCAGGCCTACATGGTCTGATACAAACTGGACAGATGATGAACTAGAAGAGATAGGCTAAACACTAACTAGCGATAAAACCCCATCCAGTCGAGTAGAATCCGATGTAGAGCAGGGAACTGATAGGGTACATGGGTTAGGTATAGGAGTAGCAACTAGTGAGGACCCATCCAACCGATTGGGGTTGGTCACCACCGATTGCCAGACTTCCTTCTTCCCTGAACCCTTAGGATGTAGGATTAAGGCACTAAAATTATTTGAGGGAGCACCTTTGTCCAGTTCCTCCTCAAGAACAATAACTTTAGACTGTGGAGATGAGATGGATGATGAAGATTGTCTTTAGACAATAACTTTATGCTTATCTTTAGAACTGGACCCGATAGTTTTGGATAAGTCAGAAGACATGCCCAACATAACCCCCTCCATAGGGGCTACTTCAGCTACCTGGATATCATCCCCCAGAGACAGAGAGGCATATCTAGAACCTCCTCCCTTACTGTTTGAATGATCAATTGAAGATTGAGCCTTGGGACTAGTTTTAATAGGTACTTTCTTTGGAGTGAAATAAGGATTACCTAAGGTGTCAGCCGTAGAAGGCATTGAAGAAGATTTTGTATTGCCGCCACTATCAGATGATGAAACTAGAACATGAGCGGCTCTAATCCAGGGACCATAGAGTAATGAGTCCTGTGCTGCAATCTAACCTTTACACCTTGAGCAAGTGTTAATTGTAACTCTGACATGACCACAACTATAACGGATGTCAAATAAATTTTGATATATAAATTTTTGCCGGACAACTTGATCATTAATGAGGAGCTTAGTACCTGGACACACTAGCCTACTAATATCAAGTTGAATGCAAACTCTAGCAAACCCTAATCGAGACAGACTAGCAATCCAAGGGTCCAAAAACTTCGGCTTGCCTGCCTTAGCTACTATTTTAAGGATCATATCATTATCCCATACCTCAAGAGGTGAGTCAAAAAGTTGAAGCCACACGTTCACCTTATTGATGGAGTCCTTTGAATGTTTGAATTTGGGTCTCCAACATTCAAGAGCCAGGAGTTGTCCAGCCAACAACCATGGACCATGTTCAAGAACACACGAGCAAACTTCCTCGGATGAAAAATAGAACAATAAAAAGCCATGGGATAAAGGATTTACCTGAAAGTCACCCACCAACTACCATCGGTTCTTCAACTCCTTCTGAACGAACTCAAGTGGAAAACCTTGTCCCAAAAATTTACCCACAGCTGCATTTTTCTACTTCTTGGAAATTCTCTGCAACTCTTCCTTCGAGAAAACAACCAAGTCACTAAACTTGGCTGCCAAGATGGAAATATCCTCCTAAGAAGGTCGGGGCATCTCCCACATGAAGCACCTCCAACCTTGAATGACCTGAGCCTATGAAGGCTCTGACTTCGGCACAGATTCAATAGAGTTACCCAAAATCAGATGAGAGGATGATAACGCCACCCCCTTACCTTTAGTAGAAAGCCCATTAATTGGATAATTTGAACCCCTAGCAGCAGAAGCCCTCGGCTCCCGATCATGCCGGGCTCTCTCCATTGTCAAAACCCCTTCGAGAGAAGGGGAGGATGAAACCCTAGCTCTAAAACTCTTTGTCGGTGACAGAACACTCATGATGCTCTTTTTTTGATGAATACTATGTTTTAAAAATTATGTTTTACTTTATCTAGATGTATATATTGAGATGTTGAATGAATATTTTACTAGGTTTATACCAACTAATTATATACTATATACTAGTGAATACTAAGTTTAGTAAACTATATATCAAATTTAGCTGTAGATATGTATTGAGTCATTGCTGGGTATACATAAAAAAAACTTACAATATGTATCATCTAATTATATATTTAGTGTATATTATATGGTTATATAGTATAGATTGCTATATACTGAAAATGAGAAAGTAAGAAAATATTTTAATTATGGGATTAATAACTCTGTCACTAGAAAAAATCTTTGACTTTTAGACTTATTCTTTAAGATTTATATGAAGATAAATATGGCATATTATGAAGCCTGCCCTATATGATATTTTATAGTGTCCGGCCCATATGATTTTTGTTCGACGATGGTGGGAAGGAGTTGAGAAGCAAGGTGGCAATTTATAACTCTACCGACCAATTCTACCATTACGAGTCTTGGTTAAACTAGTTAAGATTTATTATACCCAAAAAAAAAAAACTAGTTAAGATTCAGCATAAATAAATTTACATCATACATTACTTGATTTAATTTATTTATTAAATAACTTAGATTAATATTTAGAGCTCCAACCCATTTAACCTGCTTTAACTCATTCAATAGTTTGTCGGATCAATAACCGAACCTATTCATGACCCGCTTAAGACCTTTTAAGCTTGATCTAATTTATTTATTAGATGGGTTATAGGGGTCAAGTTCAGTTACATATTCGGTAAATTGATCTAGCTCAGTCTTAGATTTTTTACCATTTGATAGATAAATCATATTCATGTTAAGAAGTTTTCAATCCAGTCCTTATCAAATTAGACCTAACCTATTTGCTCGCCACCCTACCAAGAAGCCAAGGCTTAATTATTGTTATGTTTGTTTGGAACTAGGATTGGGAAGTCTGGATTGAAATAGAAGAGGTGGCAGGATATGAAGCCCAATTATAGATGCTGCGGTCACTTTTAAAAGAAGTGAAATTCTTTGTGCACCGCATGCCGCATGCGGTGCACAAAACCACGCACCACGTGCGGTGATTGGATAATGCACAGGGTTGGAGAAAAAAATTTTTTTTTTCTCGCACCGCTCTCCAATCCTGCGCGTGATTGAATCACTGCACACAATACACAGTTTTCTGTACTGCACATGGTGTACAAAGATTTCTCTTAAAAGAAATTAGATTAGAAAAGGATCATGCGAGATGGGCTTTCCTTTTGCCCGAGCTTGATACAACAAAATCATGGTTTAAGGCCAGATCTAACTTAATTTTTTCTCCTAATTCAGCAAAAATCCATCCTACCCAAAAATTGATGTCTGATTTAAAATATGCTTTACTGGTCAAAAATTCGAATCTAGCTTCATTCAACCCCAGATCTAGAATTACGCATATGGAGGAAAAAATGAGGCAATGAAAGAAATTAAAAAAGAGGGGAGGGTGAGAGGGAAAGGATGATAAATGCAGTAATTAGGACATAAAAGTATTGAATCTCTTATCAATTGATTCATATTATATAAAATTTGATATTTTTTATTTTTTTATAAAATTTAATGAAAAATTAAATTATTTTAAATTTAATATAAAAATCAAACATTAATGGACTGATAAAAGTTTATACATGCAATGAGATCTATGGCGTGTAGGATGGTGTGCGAGTTGGCAAATGGGCTAGCAGGCTTTCGCGGGTGTGTGATGGCTAGCGGACCAGAACAAATGGGTGCGGCTTGAAGCTGGGCTTCAATGAGTTGAAATCAAGGAATTAAATGCGAGGACCCAAAGTGCATTTAATGTACAAGAAAGAGTAAATATGGTGCTGGAGCTGGTTCAAAACAAAGGCATGGGCATTAAAAGAAGGGGGCCCATGGAGGAGTCTTCTTTGGAGTTAATAAATGACTTTTGGCTGGGGCTCTTACAGCGGCTTGCAGGGATCCACGAAAGACGTATGGTTTTTTGATTAATAAAATATTATAATTTTTTTTAAAAAATAAAAATATTTTTATCATATAAAATTTATAAATAAAAAAATTTAATTTATAGATATTAAATATACGTTGAAAAGTGATGACTATATGGATCAATCGGACGAAACGGTGCACTCCATGTCGAATTTTCTATACCACTTGTGGTGCATAAAGAATTTCTCGAGACTATAAAGAGAAGAGTGGGAGGGAAGAGGATGGGCTCTGAGTAAAGACTTGGGGTGGGCTTGGACTAGACCTACACCAAACCAAAGAAAAATTCTTTGTACACTATGGGTGGTGCAGAAAATCTGACGTAGAGCATACTACTTTATATGATTAGTCTACATAGTAACTATTTTTCAACGTGCATTTAATGTGTGTAGTTTCACTTTTTCGTTTAAAAATTTTGCATGATGAAAATATCCCAATGCATCTTTGAAAAAGTTATGACATATTGTGGTATATTATGACTTCCTACACATAGAATGTCATAATATGATCCAGAAAATTATGACATCCTATGATATATTATAATATCCTACATCAAATTATGATTTTCTGTATGCAGGATGTCATAATATAACCTAGGATGTCATAATATACAAAGGGTATTTTTGTCCAACCACTTTCTAACACGTATTTAATGTCTGCAGTTTCTTTTTTTCATTTAAAAATTTTGAATGACGAAAATATTCATATTCTTTAAAAAAAATTATGATATTTTGTGGCATATTATGACATTCTGTGTCAAAATTATAACTTCCTACAAGCGAGATGCCATAATATGGACATAAGATGTCATAATTTTTTCAAAAAAGTAAAAATATTTTTTTTATTCAAAATTTTCAAATCAAAACGTAAAACTGCAAGTATTAAATATGCGTTGAAAAGTGATGGCTACGTAGACTAATCATATAAAGCTGTGTGCTTTATATCGGATTTTCTACACCACTTGCGGTGCACAAAAAATTTCACCTAAACCAAATCCAACTTGAAACTTAATTGGGCCTTGGAATCTAAATTTAAGTCTAACCTGGACATTTTCAGCCCAAGCCCAAACTCTGAAGCTAGCTTGACCCAATGAGCCCTGGAATAACCAAAGGCCATTTCCAACCAAGTGACCTGGGATCAAATCCCACCTTCACCCGAATTTGGAAGGGTAGTGATGCAGACAAGCTACACAAGATTGCAAGAGAGTATGGAATCTATGGAAGCAAACCACCTGAAGATGGGATAACTAATGGCCTGCCCTTCAACTTGGCATCTTCAACTTCTCTAGGAAATGCTTGAAACTTTTGGTCTCGCACTGATTAGCCCTCACGGGATGGTGGTCTCGTATCACAACAAGAAGGAAATCATCCTGAGCAAGGTATCGATAAATAGTACAACCAAGCCCTATTTATATAAGAAATTTTCCTAAAGCCATTACTCTCCAAGTTCATGTGGGATACAGATTTCAAAGAAAAATAAAGAGATAAGAATCAAATGAATAGTAAAAATAAATTCATGACTCCTACTAGACTTCTAACTCATTGACACTAGAAGAAAGAAATATAGAAATTCAAATAATTTTAAAAAAAAATCATCCACCATCGAATGTTATTTTTATAATCTTTTAGAAGTTTGTCTTTGCAAAATTATCATTCACTTCCTAATCCGACCTTCACGTTGGGTGAGTCAATGTGCATTGGAAAGTTAACTCGATATGAGACACCATAGAAGTGGTTTTACATAAAAATTTTAATTATATTGGTGCAAGTGATTTTTTTTTTTTTTTTTTTTTGAATAGACATGCCTTTAGATACCATCTTCCCTTGTATGAATCTTAAGGGATCGCCCTTCAAGCTTGTCCTGATAATTGTTTTCAATGTAGGCCTGCTAAGCTTAGGTGGTCCTTCATCACATGGGTTCCTCAATGAATCATCTTCCTACATATTTAGATCTTTGATTTAGTCATCGATCCGGTAGATATGGAAACCCTGAATGCATCGACTTCAAGGTAGAAGTCTTGATTGAGATCCTTTGCACCCGCATGCATACCAAGAGATCCTAGCAAGCTAAGCGGATTCCTTGCAGATAAATTGAAAGTGCTTGGTTTGCGACCGAAATCAAAATCAGAATCGAAATCGAAATGGGTTGAAATCGAAATGGCTAAATCCCCCAAAGCACTTAGTTCGTGATTAGAATCGGAATGAGAATCAAAATTGGAATGCAAATTTGAATCCGTAGGAGAGAGTGGGGATTGAGTTCTAGGTAGATTGGGCCATTTTCATTCCATCCCGAAATCGAAATTGGAATCGAAATGAAACTCCTCCTAACCAAACGGTTGGAATGAGAGTCATTTATTTTCATTCTGATTTCAAACTTCCACTTCCCCCAACCGAGCACCCCATAGTTATCTATGACTTCGGACGTCGGTTGGGTGGGTAGAAGCTGGCCTTAATTTAGAGGGCTGCGATCCAAAAACTTGTCAACTTGGCTAGTTGGTGCCCCCCTCTTAGACAGTTTCTCCTATTTTTAGACAAGAAATACATGTAAAACCCCTCTCGTTTGTCAATATCATGGATTATAGAGAAAATACTAGTCAAAAACTTAATCGCAATGAACTGAGCTTACCGTCCCAGCTCATCGATGGACCAAAATCTGCCTTAGTCAGCTGGTTCAACCAGAATTCCAGACTGCTTGACATGAATCCCGAGTTAAACTAACTTGCAACATGATGATGTCTATTGCCGTCCTCATCCTTCCATGAGGGTCAAGGTCAACTGCCTCAACCACCATGGCTTTAAAGCCCACAGTTCGTATGGCAGCAGACAATTCTCTGCCAGGTTTCCAGTGTTTCGAGGCCGGTAGCTCTACAGTGCAGTGGACTCAATTGCGGAGCAACAATTCATTCTATCATCTATGATGAAAACCAGCATGCATCTTCCAATGATCAGACTTGGTGCCAAACAGACGAGCTGAAATCCAACTCGGGGGTGAACCGGAGGACCTCAAATGGTCCCAGTACCTTAACGGCACCATCCCTTTGTCCACGGATATCCAAAATCAAACTCAACTTTTTAATAGAGCTGTCGAGGGAGAAAACCAAGATATGGTCAAAGCATAGGATATTGGAACCAAATCTTAAGTTTTAGAGTATAATTGAAAAAACTACAACTCTCGGCACGTACGTACAGATCACGAAAAGTTGAAAGGCGTTTCATTATAAGTTTTTCTGTTCTTTTTCACAGCCCAATAGCAAGCCTAGATGATACCCGTTGCACATGGTTTAAAATTATCGTCTGACATGGTGTATCTCTGCCCGGATACAACCTTTTGCATAACCACAGCGAGATATGGTTGGAAATATTTATTTCACTTTCGAAAGATTTAGATTTTTAAATAAAGTTATCATTATTTCATTTTGAATGATTTTTTTTGTAAAACATTCATAATTTTACAAATATTTTTATTAATAATCTGAATAAAAAAAATATAAATATCTTCACAATTATTGATATTTACCTCATCCGAGCTCAGGTTGGGCTTAGAAACCATAGGCTTAAGATTGGGTATAGTACTAGCATGAAACCCACGCTATACTGTGGGCCTTAACAAATAGAAGGCAGAGTCAAAAAAATCTTCAATCTTGAGTGCCTTCAGAATGTTTGTTAAAAAATATTACATAAAATAGCACTTGTATGCTTAAATTATAAAAATATTTATGAATTATAAATATTC
This sequence comes from Elaeis guineensis, assembly GCF_000442705.2. Lineage (NCBI taxonomy): Eukaryota > Viridiplantae > Streptophyta > Magnoliopsida > Arecales > Arecaceae > Elaeis > Elaeis guineensis. The sequence continues at coordinate 432,035 of NC_025998.2, read as the reverse complement.
ATCAAAGAATTAAAAAATATTCTTTTAATTGATGTTCTCTAATCCGATTACATAGTCGAAAGAATAATAAATAGAAAAGCAAAGAAATAGAATTTTTATGCCTCATGCGAGAAATTAAACAACAAAAATTTAGAAAAAAAGGGAAACATATGTTTAAACAAAAGAAAAGAACAATGCCAATTCAGTTATAGGAATGCAAGAAATCAAATCGTATACATTTTTTTTTTTTTAATTTGAATAAGAAAAAAATATTGAAAGAGAAAAAAATTAGAAATATAGTTAGTTCACTTATAGAAAAATTATAGGATCATTTGCATAGAGGTACCAAAAAAAAATTTTGTACTGCCGCCCCCATAAAATTTTTATGTATACTATTAATTTAAAAACAGTTTCTCTATACAATTTTTATGAGGATGCCCTCATATATTCAATTTTTTTCTTCCTATGCACCAGAAACCTGTAGAACTGTTATATGTTTATTTCTTTTTCCTTTAAGCCTAACTCTTTCTCACCTATCTACCACTGCCGCCGCTTCCAAACCCTCTTCTACTCCTCTACTTTCCTCTGACCATCATTGTCAGCCATTTTTTTATCGGATTTTCTCTACCAGTGGCGAGCAATGAAGGTGCTCTGCACCTTTTTCCAACCCATGCTGGCATTCTCATCTTCGGATGAATCAAGGTAAATCTTATTTTCAAGATCTATTATTTCTAACCACCTATAGATTTATTACTTAATTATTATTTTTTTTATTTTTTTTATTCTAAATCCAAATCTAATTCCACTCTTCATCTTCTTAACCAATCCAACTTTCTTTGTAATTCTACTCGAACCCTAATCCTGCACTTATTATTTTTTTTTCTATTTTTTTTCTCTTTATTTCGATCCAAACTGTATTCCTCCCTTCCTCTTTTTGACCATTTATTTTCATTTTTTTTTGGAGGGTTCTCTCTCCAATCCAATCTTCTCTGCATCCCTACTCTAAACCTAACCCTAACCTTAATCCTAATCCGAGCCCCAACCCTAACCCTCAGCAGAACCTAACCCTAACCTTAACTCTAACCCTAACCAACCCCTAGCCTAACCCTAACCTAGTTGGATAGCTAATCCTAATTGGGTCCTCTATTGTAACCCTAACCCTAATCAGATCCACTAATCTATTAGCCGAATGACCTACGATCCATTTGGCATGCTTGTTAACCGATTTGTACGGATCCAATCATGATCCATCTCTAAACCCATTAACCCATATCTTCTTTTTCCCTCTTAATCCATCCACTTCTTTCTGTTCACCAAACTCTAACTTGATCTGTCAAAACTCATACATTATTTTCTTTTTGTTCACCAAAAAGCATCACAGCAAATCTCTGTTCCTTCCTTTTTTCTGTTCACTAGAAAGCTGCCGAATCTTAGCAACAATCATGGCTTTTTTTTCTTTTTATGTGGACGTTGAGGAAGGCTACAATAGCATGGTAACAAATCTTTGTCCCTCTCTTTCCTCACATGATGTTTGTAAATAAAGGAGTGGAAGGCTGTCAAAACATAGGCAGCAATCCTCCTGCATTCCTAATAAGAAACAGAATGTTATTTTTGATATTACAATGAAAGAAAAATTTAACTGATAAGGGAATGAAAATTATAAATATTTGGTGAAAGCAAATTCAAAAAATAAAGAAAAATTCATAAACTCACCCTCTCTAGATCCCTTTACTCGATTTTTCTTGTCTGCTACTACCTTCTTCAATCTTTCTAATCCTTAATAAGTCTGATGAAAAATAAAAGAAGCAGCAATCAAAAATAGACCTATAAGAAAAAAAAATACTTCCCACCTCACCTTTTCTATTCAGCCATTCTTGGTGTTTGAATGATGCTTTGAACCTTTCCACGTATATATAGACTAAAGCACAGAAAGAAATCGATAAGATAATCCATGCTTTGGCATCCATGTTTTCTAATTTTTGTCCTAGAAATCTTCTTTCTGAGATTTCTTTTCATCCGCCCGATTCCTCGCTCTTTCTTTTTTGCATACGCCTCTCTTGTGACAAAGAATAGCATGGGAGAGGAAAGCCAGAGCAGAATCGATCTACTCAGCCGCCTAGAGCATCTTTGACCAGTCCAATCCAGGCTATTACCTTCTTTTTCGGACGAAGCATCATTTTTTTCTTACACGCTGGATGCATGCCATCTGTTCTCCCATGAATAGCCGACACTTATCACACTGAAAAGGCCCTGGTCTCAACTTTAATGTATTATATATATGATGTGGCATGGCAATGCTCGCGTGCATATGTCTAGCATGTTTTGCCGCACATTCCATCCATTTTGAGTTGAATTTTGTTGTTGCAAGTCTCGAACCCATGGTGAGTGGTGATGGTCGGTCCCCTTTCAATTTGGTGGTCGATCTCAATCTAGAGGACTAGGATTCCTTGAGAAATTTACAAATGAAGTCTACTCTTGTCAGAGATTCTCCGATGGAAGATCTTCTGATAGTTAAGTCAGCTAGAGCTTGAGAATAGTAGAAAAAAAGGTATGAGAGTAAGAGAGTGGATTTATTCTCTTCATAAATAACCTCACCTAAGAGTCCTATGTGCCTCCACCCACCCTAGAGTGAGACTTTTTCTTTGAAAGCTTCATGGGACAAGCTTCCAACAAGCACGCTTTTCAGAGATAGGGGTATGGAGCTATCAATTTTGTGTCTGATCTACGGGCTTGAGGATGAGTCGACGGAGCATGCCATCTTGTGCTGTCCGAGCGCTAGGTTGATTTGGAGAAGGACGAGCGGCCAGCCTTGAGAGACAATCGGGGGCCATTGGCTGGAGTCTTTTCTAAACATGATCTATCAAAGTATAGCTGACAAGATGACCTCCACTTGAGGGGACAGGATGGTTTACATTTCCTATCAAATTTGATTTTTCATAAACAGTTTGGTATTCGAGGGTGAGGTGGTTCTTACACATTGGGTGCTAGAGAGAGCTATCTGTTTGGCTATGGAGTACAGTCATTTTGATACTACTGATCCATCCTTTGATGCCCCTATTCACTGGGACTCCCATGCTGCCTCTACAGCGATCTGGGGGGTTATTTTTATTTTTGAAAGCCCCCTCCTTCGAGAGATAAACTTTGATGGTAGTGTCAGAGATGGTGTGGGGTTTGTCATTCAGGGTCCAGATGCTGACTTGTTGGTGGTGGAGGCTTCCACCTCTTCGAGCTTTCAGTCTTAGGAGCTGAGCTTCATTGTGCTTGGGTGGATATTATCTTTGCTAGACAGAAGTTATGGACGGAGAGGATTTTCATTGAGCATGACTCTACTACTATCATTAGATGAATTCATGACAGTATGAGATAGTTAGAAACTCATCCACTCCTCTCTGACATTTAGATTGCTCTTCATCTCTCTACTGTGGTGGTGGTGCGGCATATCTACTAATAGGCAAACAGTGCGGTAGATTGGGTCGCATCATTTATAGTAGAGCACTCTAAAGACTGAGCTTGGCGATAGGGCGAGAGTTGCTTGCGATCTTGTAGGATCTTTTGTACTCTAATTTTTTGGGTTATTCTCATACTAGAGTGGTCTGACGGTCTGCATGTATAAAAAAAAACACTCCCCATCTCACCTTTTCTATTCAGCCGTTCTTAGTGTTTGAATGAAGCTTTGAACCTTCCCACGTATATATAAACAAAAGCACAGAAAGAAATCGATAAAATAATTCATACTTTGGTATCAATGTTTTCTAATTCTTTCCTTAGAAATCTTCTCTCTGAGATTTCTTTTCATCTGCCCCATTCCTCGCTCTTTTTTTTTCATGTGTCTCTCTCATGACAGAGAATGGCATAGGAGAGAAGAGCCAGAGTAGAGCTAGTCGGCTTAGCCACCTAGAGCATCTTCAACCAATCCAATCCAAACTGCTACCTTCTTTTTTGGATGAAGCATCATTTTTTTTCCTACATGCTGGATGCATGCCATCTGTTCTCCCATGGATAGTTGACACTTGTCACACTAAGGAGGTTGTGATCTCAACTTTAATATATTATATATATGATGTGGCATGGCAATGCTCGCGTGCATATACCTAGCATGTTTTGCCACACATTCCATCCATTTTGAGTAGAATTTTGTTGTTGCAAGACTCGAAACTATGGTGCGCGGCAATGGTCGGTCTCCTTCTGACTAGGTGGTTGATCTCAATCCAGAGGACTAGGACTCCTTGAGAAATCTATGAATGAAGTCTACTCTTGTCAGAAATTCTCCAATAGAGGATTTTCTGATAGTTAAGTCAATCAGAGCTTGAAAATAGTAAAGAAAAAAGTATAGAAGTGAGAGAGTGGATTTATTCTCTTCATAAAAGAACTTACCTGAGAGTTCTATGTGCCTTCACCCAACCCAGAGTGAGAATTTTTCTTTGAAAGCTTTATGGGACAAGCTTCTAACATGCATGCTTCTCAGAGATAGGGGTATGGAGCTGTCGATTTTGGGTCTGGACTGCGGGCTTAAGGATGAGTCAATGGAGAATGCCATCTTGTGCTATCCAAGAGCTAGACTGATTTGGAGAAGGACGGACGACCAGCCTTAAGAGACGATTGGGGGCCATTGGCTCGAGTCTTTTCTAAGTGTGATCCATTGAAGTATAGCTAACAAGACAACCTCCACTTGAGGGGATAGGATGGTTTACATTTCTTATCAGATCTGGCATTCCATAAATAGTTTGGTCTTCAAGGGTGCGGTGGTTCTTACACATCGAGTGCTGGACAGAGCTATTTATTTGACAGTGGAGTACAGTCATTTCAATGTTATTGGCCCATCCCTTGATGCTCTTATTCACTGGGACTCCCATACTTCCTCTGCAGCGATCTGGAGGCTTATTTTTATTTTTTGGAAGCTCCCTACTTCGAGGTTTGTTAAGGTAAACTTTGATGGCAGTGTCAGGGATGGAAGGGGTGGTGCGGAGTTTGTCATCCGAGGTCCAAATGCCAGCATGTTGGTGGCGGAGGCTCCCACCTCTTCGAGCCTTCAATCCTGGGAGCTGAGCTTCATTGTGCTCGGGTGGACATTATCTTTGCTAGGCAAAAGTTGCAGGTGGAGAGGATTTTTATTAAGGATGACTCTACTACTGTTATTGGATGAATTTGTGACAGTATGAGGTAGCTAAAAGCTCATCCACTCCTATCTAACATCTGTATTGCTCTTTGTCTCTCTACTATGGTGGTGGTATGGCATGTCTATCGGTAGGTAAACAGTGCGGCAGATTGGGTCGCATCATTTATAGCGAAGCACTCCGAAGACTAAGCTTGGTGATAGGGCGAGAGCTATCTACTGACTTTGTGGGATCTTTTATATTTTATTTTTTGGGCTGTTCTCATACTAGAATGGTGTGACCATCCGCATGTACAAAAAGAGAGAGAGAGAGAGTTCCATATGCCCTCCTTTATATAGAGGGGGTAGCCATGCATTACCTCCAAATTCGGTAATGGAAGTGGAGAATTAGTGTCCATGATCGTGAAGATCGTGGATAGTAGATTATGGGTATTAATTGCATGACATTAACTCACATGCCCATGATTAAAGAAAACCATCCGAGATTTTGGGAGATTTCTTCAAGCTTATCTTTCCTTCTTTGATGGTCAAATAGCTTAAAGCTTAGTTTTTTATCATATATGTAATCCTGACCTCGAGGTCGATATGCCTTTAATCCAAAGGTCGGAGAGTAGCCGAAGATGTAGAGCCATTTTAGTTTGATTCCATGATCTTCTTTTCCTGACCTCTAAGGAAGTCCTTTGTCTTCCTTTCAAGTCATATATATGTATGTATGTATGTATATGTATATATATATATATGTATGTGTGTGTATATATATATATATGTATGTATGTATGTATGTATGTATGTGTGTGTGTGTGTGTGTATATATATATATACACACACACACACACACACACACACATATATATATATATACATACATATATACATATATATATACATACATATATATATATATATATATATATATGTGTGTGTGTGTGTGTATTTGTCATTGTTCAAGTTCGCCGTCTTCACCATACAATGAACGTATCATCTTTTGTGGTGGTGATGCCAACTCCCTACATAATTAAGAAACAGATAAATTTCTTTAAAAAATTAATAGATATGATATTAAATATTTGGTGCAAATGTTTCATACCTGATCATAGTAGGTGATATTTCCGTAGAAGTTTGTTGGTCAAAAATTTTTGAGTGAACACAGTTTTTGGGAGTCATGATTGATATTTCATTTGAAATTTGCAATGAAGGAGATCCAGAACCAAATGTTTCATGTGTACTTTCTAGTTGAACATTATCTTTCCAAAAAATTTTTGTGATCCAAAAATTATGCTTATCGGAATCAAAGTTCTGCAAACTAAACATAACTTGAAAGATATAAGTGTTATCGAGAATTGTTTCAATAACATTTGGCAAGATAAATCTATCCAATCTTGGATCTACAGCAAAATTGAATGCTGGTATGCCAATTAATTATTGAGCTAATTTTTTGAATATAATAAAAATTATGTCGTCAATGTTGTCCTCAACTATTGTGCTTAATTTTTACCTTAAAAATTTAGATAGCAAAGAAAAAGTAAAAATATATTTATTTAGATAAAAAATATTAAAGCCATATTTTTTTTCTAAGTTGTTAATATGATAGAAAAGGTTTTATTGTTATCCCATGACATTGGAGGTTGGTCATTCTTGTTGCACTGACTGCACTAAAAATTTTCACCATTAGTTTTAATTGCAGATTTACAGTTATAACATACTTTATACCATCATCTATAAGACATATCAATTTCTTTCAGTTTTGCTTTACATATAAATTTTGTTCTCTGAATAAAAAAAAAAGTTGTGATATACGGTATGCATATTTTCTTAAAAAAAAATTATCATACCAAAGAATTCTACGGATCTAATTCTAACAATTTTTTTATTGTTTTTCTATTAATTGTAGCTTCATGCATAAGATCAACAATTGGTCCTTCTCCATGTTCCGAAAATGTAATTGCTGGTATCATTTTATTAATCCTGTGATGCATCAAGTTATAAAAAGTTAAATATTATTGGACATATATTTCAATATTTGTAATATATAAATTTATATTTTTGACTTTTTATAATCTGCTTCGGTATTCTTGTATCTCTGAAATTTCGAAATTTGTATACCATTTGGATGCAGAAGAACTTGGCAAATATATTTTTCTGCACATATAGAATATAATTAATGTTTTAACATTATCATCAAAATATAATAAATTTTTTTAAGAAGTTAATGTACCTTTGTACGTTCTAACAGTCATGCCCATCAAAATAATTACCACCGGATCTATCTACTGTGTTTAATAAATCATTTCCATATTGAATTCTTCAGCAATTTTTTTCCAAAATGTGATGGATATTTTTTTTGCGCTATAAAATGCAAAAAATTCATGAAAAAAATATTTACATATAATAAATTGCTAGAAAAAATTAAGGTTCTATTTCTATCTCTAAATATTCAATTTTTAGATTTCTTTTCGAGACTGATTTTTATCTCACAATTGTTTGTTAAAGAAATCCAACAATTATAATATGACCTATCAATCTATCCAATAAATAGAAAGGTTTAAAAGGAAAAATTATTTAAAATTTATGAAGTTTCTTATATATTTTTTGTCTTACCTGTTAAATAGATATCATTATACTTTCTAGATGGTAAGTTCGCAAATCCAATAAGCTGAAATTTTTGGAGTGGTATGAAAACTATAGCATCATCAATCTGATGTACATTTATCCATCTATTGAAGTAAATAATATATTGATGCACAACAACTCTGACATTCTTTTTGTTTGAAGCAATGTTAAATTTTTCAAAAGAATAGATATTTTCTACTATAAGTAAATTTTTGAACAGTGAAACATCCTCTTTTCAGATTGAAGCTTAGATCATAGAATCCTGCATAAAATAAATAATATTTTTGAACAGCAGAAAGCTTTTGGTTCATAAAAAGATACTTACAATTAAAAAAAATCAATATACCAACCTTTTCATCAAGTAAAATGCAATCGATACTTATCAATTGATTATCGATATTTAAATTCATTGAGTCCCATATTCGTGCAATCTTGACTTTAATTTTTTAGTTGCATCTTTCCAATGATAATTGCGATAATAAGTTGTATTCCATTCCTTGTTCTTTACTCTGTTTCAAAAAAATAATTATATTTTATGTAAGCATAAGTCCATAAATTGTAAAGAAAAATAAAAGATAAATTATATTTTTTATATTATAATTTTTCTTAGAAGAAAATACCTGAAGGTAAATCTAGAAAAATTTTACTATATACAATATTTTTGGTATGTTTTGGTCATTGTTTATGAGAACTCTAAGATCTTTATGTGAGTTGACTCGCGAAAGAGTAACGTAGATCTGGCCATGAGTAAATATCAATTTAGGTAAATATAATCTAATTTTTTTCAATATTTGTCCTTGACTTTTGTTTATTATCATTCTATGATAGAGTCTCATTGAAAATTATCTTCTTTTAAAAATAAATGACCATTTTATTTCTGTTACATACATTATAATCTGAAGGATATAAACTTTTTCACCAATATGATTCCTGATAATAATTCTTGCTTCAATCACCTTAGATGTCAATTTGGTTGTTATAAGCCTGGTTCCATTATAGAGTCCTGCACTTTGATTAATGTTCCATAGTAGCATAATTGGAATACCTATTTTTAATCTTAGATCATGATTTGGAATGTCATTAAATTTTAAAGAGTTCAAAAATTCAATAGGATACAAAACATCTTCAAAAATAGTATTAACTGATGTTTTGGCCACTGTATCAATGCTAAGAAAAATTTGCTCTTCGATTCTAACTAAAGAAAGTAAATGTATATTTATTTCATCTACTGTCTTTTTTGTAGGAGTAATAATAGCTCGCTACTTTAAATATTCAGCATTGTCATAGCTTTTCATAAAATTCTTATAAACATTTGAAACAATAGTTTCTATAAAATTTTTATTAGCTTTCAAAAGGAAGGTATCTAGAATTTCTATCCAACTTGCCTCATCTTCTTCATTCTGGAGTTTTAATGCTGGTATTTTTTCATCACCAATGTCAAAAATTTATTTGCTGAAGTCGATAAATTTTTTTCTATATTCCTTATCCATATTTTTACCGCATATTTTTTTTCAAAACATATATTCTATGATATTTTCATAAATATGATCGGCTTATTGATGCATCAATTGTGTCAGCCCCACTACCACTAATAACAACTGAAAAAATTTGTTTAAAATCTTCACCAAGCAACATAGTTTTACCTCCAAAAAGTCTTTTGCCTGCATCCAAATTATCTGTCTCCAAAATATCCATAAGAGTTCTATCAAGTGCTTCGAAATAGTTTTTATGATTCATCAAAGCCTCATTCCAAATTATTAAACTTGTACTTTGATTAGCTTTGCAAGTTGAGTTTTCTTTTTGATTTCACATGTTGAATATTCATCAACTTGAATTAAAATTTTGAATCTTGAATGTGCTGTTCGACCTCCTGGAAGCAGTAATGATACAATTTTTGAAGGTGCAACTATCACAATGATCTTTCCTTTAGAATAAATTTTTAGAATAATTATTTGCCAAAGATAGGTCTTGCTGGTCCCTCCATGATCATATATAAAAAATACACCACTTGTATCATTCTCCATTGCATTTAATACAGCATTATAAATAATCTCTTATTCTTCATTTAGATCTTTATATAATCTTGAATATTCTACTTGCATTTCATGTACATCATAATCTAATTCTGCCATCAATAATCTATTATTGATTTCTCCGGCCATAATTCTATTGGGTATTGGTAAATTATAATCCGAAAGAAAACAATAATTTTTATTGAATAACTTATCTAATTCAAAGAGAACATGATTTTTCAGTTGCTATTCTGAAATATATAAATTAGATATTTCCAAAATATTTTTTGATCTATAAAGTATATTATCTGAAAAAATTCATCAATGAACTTCCAGTAATCTAGTGGGATCAGCTATTTCATAATAAATAATTAAGATAATGAATAGCTGCCTTAATTCATATGATGTTGCCCAGTATGAAGCTTCATTTAATGCATCATGCTATTCTTTATCATCATCCAATAATCCGAGTGCATTACATGCAGATTGAAAAGTTGGATATACAATACCATTTACTGTTTTGATTTTATCATAATTTCTTGATCCTTTAATAACATTCAAAAGTATTCTTAAGTAATATAATTTACTAAAATTAGGATGTACATAAACAATCCTTCCAATTCGATTCTTCTATTTTCTTTTGGTCTATATTTTATCTTTACAATTTCATACCCATTTTATTGAAAATTCAGCATATGTTAAATTTCTAGCACCATCATATATTCCATTAATCTGCATCCATTCTGTAAATATTATTTTGTCTATATCTTTTTCACTGATAATATTTTTTAAATTTTGATTCTCATGAAAAGTTATAGAATTCATTGATGGAAGATGTAAAATCAATCATTCAACAGTTGGCTCTCTAAAATGAATATAAAATTGAAATAACCTCTATGTAGCTTCATATACTAATAAATATCTGCGGTCTAGATATATTTTTATCTCATCAACTTGGTCATACCATTGTTCTCCGATGTTATCATCAATCAATATATTTTCTGTTATCATAGCTCTTGTTCTATCCATACCTTTATTGATTTATTTGAATAAATATTTTATTATCTTTGATTCATTACACCATTCAACATTAAAATGAGCTTTGTAACGAATCAACAAACTCATATTATAAGGAACAACATACCTATTATCAAGTAAAACACCTTTTTTTGAGATGTAACATCTATTATTTCTCCTTCTGTAAAGAGCAAATCCATTTTCATCTATTATTCATCCAATCTAAAATTTTTTTGAAAAATATTTGGAACCATGTCATTTTAACATACATGACGATCTTGGATTATCAATCTCACATGATCCGTGCATCATGAATTTTACAACTCTTTCGTACACTACTTGATCCATATAATTGTCAGATATTTTTGCACAAATTATTGAATCAATATCCAATATGGTTGGACATTTATATTTTGAATCTGACCAGCCATACCAAGATATGAACATGCGGCTTTTCTGAAATTCTATTGTGTATAAAGCTACGAAAAGAAAAAAAGGGATATTTTAAAATTATGCTCATAAAATAAGTATTATATATTTTACTTTGATAAATAATAACACACCCTCGACATCTCCTTATTAATTTTAATTATATCGGTGAAAATTTTAATTCTTTGAAACGATCTCTTACCATCCTAAAAGCTTTAATAATTTGATTTTCTTGATCAAACATCTTAATCAATCCTTCTACTATCTCTCATTCTATGGCAGATGAGTTTAATATTTTCATTCTATTGTTCACTTTGCTCTGCCCCTTCAATTGGAAGTGATGAACCCATCCTATGATGATTCTGACTATTTATCCGAAAAATATATAGTCCAGATCTAGTATTGATTTCATTATCAATTTTTACTCCTATTGATGAAAATACAAATATTGAATTATACGCTCTAATATTTTCTCAAAATTTTGAAGCTCTTTTTCCTCCAGTTAATCCAATAAATTGTTCAAAAAAATAGGAGTTTCTTTGAGTAATGAAATATGTACTCTTTCTTCTCGATGGCATAAACTAAATTTTGGTGTAGATGTGTTGCTCGATTGCTTTATACATTCTTCATACCAAAATAAAGCACCATAATATTGACATTTGTGTTTAAGTTCTTCAATGTCTAGTATTTTATTATATTTACCAATATAATAAGAAATGCATAATGAAAAATATAGTCATAACAAATTGTAGGATCAATAAATTAATTATTAATTAATTACTTACTGGAATACTTGGAGCATGATGTCGTAACAGTACTCGATTCAATTACACATACATCTACACCTTCCTCGGTATCAAACATTTCAGGTGATTCTGTAGCTAGAATTAAAGCTTCCATGATTAACAGTATCCATATTTTCATCTTCATTAATAATGGAATGTGAAATTATATATACACATTTTTTTTTCTTAGTAACATTATCCGAATATTTATTTGGCTCTACCATCTTTCTAATCTTTTTTTAGCAATAATGTTCATCCTTCTTATCCTATTCTATTTAAACTCTTGTACTCATTCTATTTTATCTTTCTGAATAAAAAAATAATAGGAACCACATAGCAAATAAGAAAAAGATAAATAAATACATAAAGCAATGTAGCATGGTATTGATCATACAAATAAATATAATAAATACTTGTATAAAAAAAATTTAAATTAAATTAATAACTATAAAATATAAAGGCATGTACATGAACACATGAAAATTTGTAAATCTACCTTAAAATAAAATATAATGTGTAAAAATATTTATGTAGGTACCTGAAATAACAATCGAATAGAAAGATGTATGCTCAAAATATGAAGAAACCTGAAAAGAAAAAAAAAGAATAAAGTAAGAAATATTATTTTTTAGATAAATAAAATTCAACACCATCATCTCCACTCAATAGGTTAATATATATATTTATATATATGCATGGATATTACATTTAAGTAGACATGCACAGATATATGGCCATTTATGTGTATACAGCATAAATGTATATGCATAATATATTTATATACATACGCATATTAAACTGATATAATTTAAAATGGTTAAAATTTAGCACATGCTATATTAACTCAAAATTAATCATTTATTGTAATAATTTATTTTGGTATTTTTTTAACAATTGATCTCTTACATGTACTATTTACGTATAACTTATGCACTTTTTTTTAGCTACTTTACAACTTAGCTTTATTTTAATCATCTATAACAAAATAATGGTAAAGGTTTAATTAGGGTTTAGAGTTTAAGATTTAAGGTTTAGGGTTTAGGATATGTCTAAATTTGAGATTGGATTGAAAATAATAAATAAAATTTCATATATGAAAAATATCATTCATTCATTTACATATCAAATGTACATTATAACATCCCAAAAAATATTTATAATAACCACATTTCAAATACAAAAAACTAATGATGAAGACATCGGACTCTCCTTGGGATAGACTCATTAATTTCTCCAAGAACATATCTAGGTACTTTCTTTGGTAGGTATGAGATCCTTGAGACAACATGCCCATGATGGCGGAAATTAGGGTTCAAAGATAGAGCAGCTGTTCTAGTAATGTTCCTTCTTATGTATTCTTTAACAAATGATTTCACTAACCAAGAATATATTTTATATGGTCCGGTTGATCTCCAAAATCGATCTAACAGACGTTACCAAACTTCAAGTAGAGTCATTCTTAATGCTGAAAATTTTTTATCTTTATTCATGATATATCCTGCAAATATAATATCCTGTATTTTTTGATTCACTATTTCGATATGCTCAATCATATTAACATTCGGCTCTATTCTATATTCATCTAACTATCTCACCATCTCTCTAACCTATTCCCGTTGTTCTCTTATTCTTATAGCTACTGGGGTTCTGACCATAAATATCATTTTTTTCTATAACAAAAAAGAAATTAGAAAAAATATGATAGAGCCATCCAAAATATCTTAAAATATAAATGCAACGACAAACAAAATATAGATGGTGATTATCCATGATCAATATAATTATCGTTGTTTTTTCTAACATATTTTCCATCACAAATTATGATTATTGTTAAAATAATGTTTAATACAAAACCAGCAAGAACATTCAAACGATCATATTCTAGTATACAAAAAATATAATCAATATTATATTTCTTTGTTACGAATACATCATTATATATTTGTATTAACATATGTTTACATAATATATACAAACATATTTTTGCACACTAAAAATATAGCTAATAATATATTCCATCTTTCCAAATACATCGCTACATATTAATATCATTATATATTTACATAACAAAATATTGTACTACACGAGTACATAAAAAAAGAAACAAAATCTGAAAGATGGATAGATATTTTAAAAGCTGAACAACACACTCCAACGAAGATTGCTAAACAGAATTTTTTCCTACTGATGACCCGGCATCTGAATAGAACATCCTTCTAGTAACTTCTTCCACCAATGTATCATAATCGATTTTCAGTTGCCAATACTGTTCAATGAATAGATTGTAGTTTTGTAGCAACTCCTTATGGTTATTCCAAAGAGTATCATAAGTTGCATTGACAATCTCATACATCTACTTATAATGTTCCTTCTCCAGGTAATTCACATCGTCAATTTCGAATCCAAAGCAATATTTTAGTTCATTTATGATAAATGTACCCGCTATTTCCTCGGATTCAACTTATATCAGCCTTGCAAAAACCCATACCCTAACATATTGAAAACCATTATAATCCTGTACTCAAACCCCTTCCAGAGCAATGTCCACGTAAGCTCTCAAAACCCACCATCCTCAGTCTATAGTCCATATGTCGGAGGTAAAAGATCTAATTTATCAGTAACCTCTTGCAGCAAAAATTTTGACAAAATTTTTATTAAATCCATGTCTGTAGTTACAGAGAATGATAAAATTAGCAATTTATTAAAAATTATAGTATTTTTAAAACTTATATTATAGTATTCATGCTAAGGGGAAAGAAGGTACAAATTTTTTATACTTTTTTTCCTAAATAACAAATACGATCAAAATAAAAGAAAAAGAGTGGAACACAATATATATATATATATATATATGCAAAACCAAACTAAAATGCAATAAAAAAAAATATTAAACAATCGTTACTTTTTTTGTATAATTTTTTTTTCTCGTCCAAAAAAAAATTTATATAATGTACATGATGTTAGGTAAGTTTAAGAACAAATAAAAATATATTAAAATTTAGAATCTTGATCTGTTATTTTTTTTTTGGAGCTGCCATGTCAATGCAATTGCTGATGCACAGAATAGGTATTCTTCAATCTTTCCCGCTCACCTTCTTTTTTTACAAAAAAATATTTTAAATTTTTTTTTTCTGGGCTCAGTTTTCTCAAAAAAATTGCATGCATATAGATCTATAAAACAATGATCATTTCATTTTTTTAAGTACTTTGTCTCCACATTTGTTTCTATACATCCATATATTATATAAAACATTTACATAACCATTCGCATAAAAGATAACCTCCACAAAAAAAAAAAAAATCATTCAAAATACTCAAAAGAAAATAGTTTACCTATAGAAATTATATAGGACCATTCCCATAATTTATGTGCCCTAGCCTTTAAAAAGGCCAAAACCCTAACCCTAACCCATTTTCTTCTCCCCGCCACCCCTATACTCCACCCTCCTCTCCTCTGACCACTCCTTGATCGATCCCCTCTCAATGTCTCTAGCAATTTGGATATTTCCGATGGATTTGTATGCTGGATGGTGATCTCCCTCCTTTCCTCAACGAATCTCCTCTCAGTCCCCTTAGACCTGATCGAAAATAGATGATTTCTTCCATCCTCAGGAGTCGGAACACATTTTAGGAGGGAGACAGTACAAGGGAAGGTGGTGAGGAGCCGAGTTCTAGTTGGGGATGCATTCCATAGTGACCTAAGGGAGAGGTCCCTTTCTATGCATCTTCGAGATGAGGCATCAACATACTGGAACCTTTCACAGCCATCCATCTTCTTCTATCTATTTTTTCCATTAATCATTTATGATTTTCTCCTTTTCTTTCTCTTGGATTTCCTTTATTCCACCTTACCCGTGGACTTTTCCTCTCCCTTCCACCTTACCTCCTCCCTTCCCTCCTCCACCGCCACCACCTATGAAACCCTAACCCTAACCTTCCCTCCTCAACCGCCACCGCCTGTGAAACCCCAACTCTAACCCTAACCTTTTTTTTCCTTAGATTTCCTCTATTCCATCTTATCTATGAAATTTTCTTCTCCCTTCTACCTTACCTCCTTCCTTCTCTCCTCCGCCGCCACCACCTGTGAAACCCTAACCCTAACCTTCCCCCCTCTGCCGCCGCCATCTGTGAAACCCCAACTCTAATCCTAAACCTTAACCATACTCTAATCTCAACCTTGTTCACAAATTTAAGTCTAATACAACCCCTAACCCAATTCTAAACCCTGACTCTCACACCAGATCCAACCTAATCCAAACCTAACTCAATCCAACCAACCGACTGTTAAGACTCGCTGACCCGATAACCCGTCACCATTACCCGATAACTAGTAACCTAAAAAACTGCACCCGATAACTCACAACTCGAATCCACTTAACTCTATCCGATAACCTGCAACCCACAACCCACATCCGCTAACTCACAAACCCAAACTTGGTGGCTGATCCGTTAACAAACCCGTTAACAGACCCATAAACCACTATTTTTTTCTCCTTGATTGAATACCTGAATACCTAAACCCATTTTCTCCCTGCATTTTTTTTCCTATTTTATTGAAACCATCAATTACTGATCTTCCAATGTGATTATCTCCGTTTTACTCCTTTCCATCATCCATTATACCTATCCCTAACATTCCAATCCCAATTTTCTAAGCATTGGAAGGCTACTGCTGCAGCAATCATGCTTTCCTTTTTTTTGGATATTGGAAGGCTACTGCACTGCAGCAGCAACCCTGCTTCCCCTTTTTTTTGGGCACTGGAAGTGCATTGCACCAGCAACCATGCTTTCCTTTTTTTCTTAAGGCACTAGAAGGCTACTGCACAGCAACCGTGCCTCATTTTTTCTTAAACCCTATTTCTTTTCTCTTCCTATGGCCATTGTAAAAGGCTACCAAACCCTAGCAGCAACTCTTTGTCCATCCCTCCCTCCCCAAATGATATTCAAAATTAAGGGGTGGAAGGCTGCCCAAAGGAAAGTAGCAACCCCCCTACTTTGTTAATGAGGAACCAAATGAAGTTCTTCATATGATGCCCTAAAAAAATCCAAAAACTATTGGATTCTATGCATACCAAATTGATGGGGACAATAAAAATTCATAATAAATGATAAAGAAAACTAAAAAAAATAGTGCTACCACAAAACTGACCTCACTGTGTTCTGTTGATTTCCTTTCCAGCGACCTAATAAAATAGCAAAGAAATAATATTTTTTTAAAAAAATTGAAAACTAAACAACACAGCTCCAAATCAATAAAAAATGCACTGTTCCCTTATCTTCCTTTCTGATTTTCAGACCTCCTTTCTCCCTCAATCTCCCCCTGCACCTATATATACCAGCCCAATAGAGAAGTACAGAAAAGATAGCTCTTCCTATTCGTTCCGTCTATTCAATGATCTTATTCCAAAATCCTCCTGCATCTATTTAAGCATATGCCCAAATTTTTTTGCTTGCCAAACACCCTCTCTTAATTAAGAGACTTCCTGTGCCATCTCTTCCAAACTGACATGTTTTTTGCCCCTCCTCTCTTGACACCTTTTATCTCTTACAAAGATCCGATATGGCATTGACATGGCTCCGCAATGGTGACTTAGTTCTCCTTCTCCCGGATCATGTAATGTCAACTCAGAGTACATCATAATGGGACCATTCTTAGATGACAGTTAAAATTCTCTTCTTACTTCAGCAAATTCTTCCGTGCTGATTAAAAAAATATTTTATTTTATTTTTTTATTTTCTCAAAATCTGTAGATTTTTTTTCCTCAAGTTTTTGATCTAAAAAAAGAGAGCCCAAAATTCCTCCCAAATTTACATCAAGCAGACTAGAAAATTGACAAACGCCGCACCAAAAGAGCCCAAGACTCTCCTTTCTCGTATAAATTTTGCAATTTATCTTATTAATTTTTTGAAATTATTTATTCATAAAATACTCATAAATTTCTTCGTAACATACCCCCGACAAGTATTTCATCTACCTTCACACACATCAACCAAAAACGAATAGGACTTCATCCGTATTACTGGAACTTAAGAGTCAGAAAGTTAAGTGGAACGAACCAATTCAGCCTTTTGCATAGCTACAACATAAGTACTTCATTTAGCCACCCAAATCAAATAAAGAGGTTAAAAGGCCACTTAAAAATTTAGAGCAGGGATTACAGAACTCTAATTTCACAGCCCATCCGGCTGATGATGGGTTGTTGGACCGGTAAACTCCACACTATGTGTAACTTGTAGACCCCATAATGACTCAACAAACAGCAGGCTCCTCGAGCAACGTTCATAACAGAAAAAACATGGTGGATTTGTCAATCAGCAATTATGAAGTTGTAGACAAAACATACAACAAATATAAATCAACAATTGAGTAGTTGGTTCATCATCCATAACAAGATTAGGAATGTATTGACTTCATTAATCCTGATACTTGATAGAGGATGCCAAAACTTTGCAATCCTCGGCGGAGGATGTCACTATAGATATTTTCTTGCAAGAGCTCTAACTTTGGTATCGAAGTGAGATGATGTGATGCGAGATCCAGGTAAATACAGAGGATTCAGAAGTATCTACACAAAACCAAAAAGATGATCATAAAAACTTATGAGAAACTGAATAAATTTCACAAGATTATAAGCAGGAGAAAATAAAATACATTATAAATCTGACTAATGCTATTCTAGCAAGCAGATAATGCATCTAAACTGTAAGGATTAACGTAAAGTGAAGGAAATAGGCGAAACAGCTCAGTGATTAGAGAGTTTGGCCTCTCTCACACACTTGGCCATGCGCACACCTAAGCACACATGAGAGTGAACAATAATGCACGTGACGAGTCCATTTGTATTGTTTGATATTTTTTGCTCCTGTAAGCAGCATGCTCAATCCTTTTGCAACATCCCAATGATGATCATGGCAAATAACTGCTCACCTATTTGATTATGGGCAATGACTTGACACGAAAAATGAAACATATATATGTCAGACATCCAATGAGCTCATTGAAATCTCATATTCAAATACCCACTTTCTAGCATTGCTGTTAGTTAATTTTAATGTAGTCATTTCTAAAATAACACCATATAATGCAGCATCATTTTTGAAATTTATTTCAATTAATTACCATAACAGCTTAACTCTCAAATTCCTTTAGAGTTCATTCCTTTAAATATCACTTCAAGGGGATCAAGTGTACTAAATTTACTAAAATGAAATTAGTTTATAGAAATATGTGTTTCAATGGTTACCCTTCGCGACAATGCAGTTTGTGTATCAGCTTAAGATTTTACACCAGAGAAAGTCCACTAGATCCATTCATGATTAAGTGAATTCAGACAGAAGGGTTCCCCCCTCCATATGGACACATTTCATTTTCATTGCTTTAAAAAACTTATAATTTAAATTGAGATTTTTTAGGCGTATGAATGCTAAAAGAGCCATTGAAAAGTACATCACAAGCGAGTGAAAAATCTTTGCAAACTCAGAATATAAACTGATGCCATCTTTTTAGTGATTTTCTAAACTTTAAGCAATGAAAACAAACTCATTACAAAAATAAACTCCATATCATACAACTCAGTTAACACAAAAATTTCAAGCAAAATCAAAAGAAAATGTCTGAAATCATTTAATATTTCTTAAATAGATATTGGCTGAATAATATGTAGTATTGGCAGAAATGAGAAAAA
Source organism: Elaeis guineensis (assembly GCF_000442705.2). Taxonomy (NCBI): domain Eukaryota; kingdom Viridiplantae; phylum Streptophyta; class Magnoliopsida; order Arecales; family Arecaceae; genus Elaeis; species Elaeis guineensis. The sequence goes on along the minus strand of NC_025998.2, from coordinate 412,405 downwards.
TCAAACATTATAAGAGATTCAGGTTGGCAGAAGCAATATTACCTTTACATATAGTTCCTGAACATCTTGGAAAAAACTTTTTATTCCATCCTCATTACGAGAGTCATGAAGCAGCATCAATCTAGTGTGTGTGATACAGTTAAGCATTGAAGTCATAATCTTTGGTAAATGACAGCTGATTTATTCAAGTAAAAATCTTAGCAAAACTAAAAGCTTCCCATGTTAAAGAACATGAACAATGGAAAATTAACCCCATTTATAAATTCAGGGTTGCTTCAATAGCATCAATTGACTCCTAAAGAAAAAGGCGACAATCAATACAGAGTCAAGAAATGCATATCATTCTTGATCCACCAAACAGAAGGGTAACCAACTGGTCTGCATCTCCAGATGCAGCTAACAAATCTTATAAACAGCTTGTTCATAATAAATTTTTAACCTAAACTTCTCCACCATATCTGCCCATCATGTTCAAAATACAGTGTAACAATGTTTTAATTGTAAGGATATGACCTGCAGTGACATAAACAGATACCACCAGATCATTGAACCTGTCCACTGCTTTTAAAAACCTGCACAACACGTGTGAAGATCAGAGACAGTTGCCAGAGAATATAATTCCAAAATAAGCTACAAGACCCAAACCTTTATTTTCTGTGTAATCTATAAGCCTCCACAAAGAAAACATTCTCGTAAATAAAAGTCAAACTGTTGACAACACAAACACCTAAAAACACACTCACATGGCACTGGTTGTCCATGCAAGGTCCTGAACAATATCTAATGCAGCATGTAAGATAAACTGGTGCTGGTGAGCTGCTTCTTCCTTCTGCAACATAAACACCAAAAAACAAGATATAATGCGGTTGAAAAAACATGACCTAAAAAGATTTAATATAATCCAAATTTTTAAATAAGCTAATGAATTAGTGGAAAGAACAATGTAACAAGCAACTAGGATGTGTCAACCTTTTTTTTTTTTTTGCGCTTTCTTTTTTTTTTTATGTTACATCTTGTAGACCAATGTTTGAAGAAATGTCAACGATCACTATTCTGAGCCACTCATTCAACACAATATATCTTGACCTTTGACCCTACCTGGCAGGCCATCCCTCCAGATCACTATATAGATGAAACTGATCTTCCAAAGTTTGAGAAAGTTCTAGAACAACTCTCAAGCTAAAGTCAACCTGCAAGTAGATGCTGCTGGATTCCTATACTTGGGTGACAAAGGGAATCAGTGTGAAATCTAGAAGGCCAATTAGAGGAATTTAAAAGACCACATAATAGGCTAATAGGTATTGCAAGTTAAGCTTCAAGCAACAAGAAGAAATCCTCCAAGTATCCTCTAGACAGAATCTAGACAGATGGGAGAAGTACAGTATAATAGGGGGAACTGCATTCATCTTTCAGCCACATATCATAAGGAATAAGTCAGAATTGTCTGACTAAACATACATAAATCCACCAAAAAAAATGGGGGAGAGACACAGAAAATAATATAATGTAGATGGAACAAAATTTGAAGTATGACAAGAGTTTCTGAACTAAATATTCATGAATCCATCAAAAAATACATGTACATGTACATACACACTTTTAGAGCTCTTCATGTATATACATTGCTAATTTGTCTGTTTGATATCATTCATGTAGATATGAGCATTAATGTCCATTAGTCAATGAACTTAGGCATAGGTATTGCTAGAAATGGTGTCAAAGAAAGAACAGAGAAGCATGGAACAAGAATAAAGAATAAAGCATCAGAAGCCATACTTTGGGTGCAGATCCCACTTCAGCTTCATATATAGGAATGTCATTCCTACTGACAATTATAAAGCACGCCATGTTCGCCATATATGCCCAAGAGAGACCAAAATATTGACAACCTGACAAGCCTCAAAGTCAGACAAAGCAAAGGACAAATTGAAAGGAGTTAGGCAATTAAGCTGCAATTTACATGTACAACCAGCACCAGCATTCTACTATCTCCTCTGTTTCAGGAGAGTAGAAATTATGTCCAACAATGATAAAGTTCAACCATGTAGCGAAAAAAAGGAACAGGAGCTTTTCACAAAAAAGGCACAAAGTAGCTACAGACACCAGCTTCATAGAAACAAGGCACATTGAGTGAATAGTTGAATATTAACATACTTTTTCATGAGTAAGAAGATATGTATGGAAAAATAAGTCTATTCTGCATCTATGCATGATGCAGGGTATTTCGGAAAAAATTAGCAGAAGGTACCAGGAATTCCCTGATTGATTGATAAAATCAACACAGGTGACTTAAAAGAAAGAAATATCACATGGAAACATACGATGATATTAAAGGAACAGCGATAAAAATAGAGATTATGATGACATCATGACCGAGAATAAGACAACCTATTTTCTTTTCTTTTCTTTTATTTTTGCCCTCATATTACACAAAATAGATGTCTTTGACCAATTTCATGCCCATACTAAGGCTCTGGTTCCAGTTATAATTTATGTCTTCAATATGATTGATCAAATAAAGTATCGCCTCTCCTTTTCTTGGTAATACATTACATGTTCGAGAAAATTCAACAAATTTTGCACAAACGAAATAAAAGTGAAAGGAGGGAATACTTATCCAATCTTCTGTTATGAGGTGAGAAGTGGAAAACACCTAGTTTTGGTGAATTGAACTCTAGTTGGAGAGGGTGGATTCGAAAACCATAGTCTTTGCCAAACCAAGATCCATCAAGCAAGTTTAAGTCGATGATACAAAACCCTAAATATAATAAAAGAGGGAAAAGTGAGAAAAGGAAATTATAAAAGGGAATCTAGAATGGGAGTAGTAAAAGAGAAAATCAATCAGTCCTGTTGCAAAGGCAGACTCACAAAATATCAGCTTAAGAGCACCCCCTAGACATGAGCATCTCTTAGGTTCAAGCCAGGCCAAGACCCCATATCAACACAAAAAATTTGGGGCCAAGCTTAGCATGGCATGATCTGAGGCATGAAAGCTGAAGCTTGAATCTGGCCCGACAAGAAATCGGAAGCCCAAGCCTGACCCAATTGACTGAATAGGGAATTGAATGTGCTTTCGATCGTTCACCAGGGAAGGGAGAAAGAGAGGGGGGGTGAGAGAGAGAGAGAGAGAGAGAGAGAGATCACTGGTGTAGGGAGGGGCGGAGAGAGAAGTGAAACAAGATGTGAGGGAAGATAAATATGGACTGGATAAACAAAATGCAGCATCCTACTACCACATTCCATAAGCTACGGCATCGGATCTTCGATGATACAGCTTCGATCTTGGGTAGCCACCACAGCCACTGCATGGCCAACAATGCCACTGCTACTCAAATCCCTCACCAGTAAGAGAGATATATGAGAGGGGGGAGAGAGAGAGAGAGTGAAGGATGGGTGGTTCCAAACTTCTTGGCTCAATATGAACAACCAAGAGAGCGGCAAAGAGGGAAAGATGGGGGAAGGGGAGGAGTGATGGAGAAGGGTCATGGAATTACTCCACCCCACCGAGTACGATCCGACCTAACTCTAATGGAACAGGTTTTACCTGAGCCCTTTAGAGTCGGCGGCGAGTATGTGTCTTGATTTCAAAACCCAAAGTGGATTCAAGTAGGTGCGGATAATAGTAAAACTCACATCAAACCCGACTCGAGTATAATATAACTTCACAAATCCCTTCCCCACCTCTTGTCCGAGTCACTCCACTCACTCATCCTGTAGCTCCCATTGCCCGATTGTCTCCTCTCTTTCTGATCAAACTGTAGCCACAAGGTCACACACATTCTCCTCCCCAAGCTGATTGGACGCCACTCCCCATCTACACCTGAATTTCTATCCACCAACTCGGTATTAATTCGATCCCTCATGTTTTTTCTTGTTTTGTTTTGCCTTCTATATTACGACCACATATTCTTGAATGGATTCTTGCTTCAATTCCCATAGATCTGAGCCACTTCAATTAGTTCTTTTATCGATTTTTGGCTTCCTAAAGATCAATATTTTTGTTTGTTGTGTTTCTATCATTGTTGTGTTATATGAAGTACCAAGTTTACTTTTATATTCTTTTTTACTTGTTTGATTTGTATGAAAAAAATTGAATTTTGCAGCTATACCGATCCATACTCAACGGGTTGCCATCCCCATTGCTGAAAGAATAGAAGGGGATGGACTAGGGAGGGGGGGGGGGATTAGATTTTAGCGTTAGGGTTTTGTTTTTTTGTTTTTTTTTTTTTTAAATTATAGGGTGAATTATGAAAAAATTCACACAATATACCATTCTCATGAGAATGGTACTCTTCAAGGTGTCATTTTTATCTATCCACTGTCCACATTTTTGAATGCTTTTGCCCCTCCACATACCACCTGACAAGATCAACGGACAATATTTCTCCCTTGGGTCCATGGATCAATAATTTCATAGGATGCAGATTTGTTGGTCTGCCTTTCCAACTTGAGAACAAAAAACAAAAGTCAAAATTAAAAAAATTTTATGCAGTGACCCATCCCTTCAATTCTCGAGCTAGGTTCACATCCTCTGCGGTGCAATAAGAGCAACATACAGTGCTATGCCTTCTCAGATGGATGCCACATCGTGGCTTTGTCCATCCAACAACTTCTGCAGATGCAACTCTAAAAAGAGACGTCCAAGACACAATCATGTATTTTCATTTTTATTCTCCTAGTATCTCACAGCCCCATTAAGTCCTATTATGAAAATGCACTAATCAACACAGGAAGAAAGAAGATGAAGGAAACAATTGAGATGAGGATCAATGAGGTCATTTTGGATGACAATGGCAGCCTCTCGGCCATCATGTTGTTTCCTAAATGTATGTACGTAGTTTCCTAAATGAATGTATCTATTGTTTGAACTTCGATACCCTTAAGTGTTTTGATTTATTGTTGCAACAAAC